>NW_009726521.1:0-24174 GCF_000703405.1 Apaloderma vittatum | reverse complement strand
CCTGCTGAAAGCTAACCCCTTCGTCAATCCATGTACACTCCTCACACAATTCCTTCCTGTAACCACCCCAAAAATCACTTTATGCGCACTTTTGTTTTTCTCCTAAAATTAAAAGCATCAGAGAGAGATTGACATCTGCATCTGTCACTTTCTTTATTAAAAGTATTTGTTGTCAAACCTTACCAATGATGTTTTAACAAAACAAACAAAAAAGGCACTGAATTGTTAACTGACTCTTTTCAGTTGTATTTTTGGGACAGCCTGTCTTTCTCTCACCATACAAAATACCTTAATGCACACAACTCCAATCTGATCTGTCATTGGAATTTAACACTCCTGCTGTAGTTTAGAGAATTAGAAAACTCAATCCTCCCACAGATACCGCTGGAACTTGCAGAGACAAATCATATTTTTGTCTTTACTACTATAAAGGCCTTCCCTTCCTTCCAACAAAGTAACTACTGCTCCACTGGAGTAGTTACCTTGGTTTATTCCAGAGACTTTTCTCCTTTTCAGCTTTAGCATCAAAAATATTTTCACTTTCTTCCCATCTTTTTCCTTGTACCTTGTTTTTCCCCTTCCCTTTCAATTTTTAGATTATGCATGTGCTGTTACCCAACCTGTTTAGCTCTTCTAAACACCAGGGCAAAAGCCCTGCTGACAAAAAACCAAACAGATACTCAGAGTTCTGTTACATGAGCGCATAAAGTTCATATGATTTCAAGCCCTTGCAGAGACTTTACTTTGGCACGGAGGGGATAGCCACACGCTCTCAGCACTCTGGCCCACAGCTGGATCACTTGTAACATACACTAAAGAAAAAAAAAAAAAGGTGAACCTAAAAATTCTAACTACCCTCCTACCAAATATTTTGGGCTATGCCTGAATACCGGTCTCTCTTTTATGCTGAGGAAGAAGACAGAGGAAGTTCAACAGTGCAGCCTTTAATCCACACCCATTGCTACCCACTGTGTCATTGTTCTGTACACCCAGTCCTCTAAAAACATACTGCTTCAGACGCATTGATCCTTATCAATCTTTTTAACTGGCACCCTATTAGCTCTCTCCACACTAATGGTACAATTCTGTCTCAAGCTGCAAATCCCTAAAACTGCCTTCTCATTGACAGTCACTCTTCCTTATCCATAATGTTTATAACAAATAAATGAAGGGGATAGCTAAATGATTTACTGCTTGTATTCTTTTCTGCATGCCAGACAATTTTTACACAGAGATAAAATTACTTAAAGATACACTGGAGGAAATATAGAGCAAAGTGCACGCACATGCAGAAAAAACACAAAACCCCTCTGCTTAAAAGCTCTGATGAAGTTGTGTGGAATCTTAGTTTCCTCTCAATCACCAAGGGTAACCCCAAAACCTGATTTCTAGCAGGATCTGCATGTAGTGTGCCCACTAAGATACTCACTGGTCAGTTTGGGTTTCTTTTTTTCTCTCTCTGGAGTAAACATAAATTTTGACCATGGTAAAATGTATTCGTTCTCAAGTATTTGTTTGATCTTTTTTATTTTGCAGTCAACTTAGTTCAATACTCACTGCTACGCAGAGGACTAAACCAGGACATCATCCCAAACCCAATAAAAGCTGTGAGCTTTTTACTTGAATGCATCAATTCCTTAGTCCATTTCAGTACTTTCGTTACACAGTACATGCATATGTACCTATTTAAGTTAAAAAGGATTACTGAAGGACAGACATATGCTTATTGTGAATGTGTTCATGATCAGACTGTCTCCTACCAGTCAAGTATTTGGGTCATATTCTGAAACTGCCACCTTCATCAACTGCTCTCTTCTCTCATGTCTCTAAAGTTCACTCTTCCAGGCATACCTTCGTGGTGCTAACCCGTTCTTGAGGTGCTTACATGTACACAAGTGCTTACAAAGAGAAAAGTGCGACAGAAAATAATTGTAAGTAAGGGCATTGCCAATACATAAAGAACAAGCACACTCTGGTATCAGAAACCATCCTACTACCTTAGTGTGTGTTTCAGCCCAAACACTTCTGATTTCTCAGTTGGGCTAAGAGCTGAATAATGTGCTGATACTGGTCTAGAGTTCTGCAGAGGCACTAAAACCACTTACAGACAGACTCAACAATTTCTCAAACAGAACATCCCACACAGATAGAGAAGCATCATCAGAACACCCCAGTCAACTTTCATGAACCTCCACTTATTTTAAGACACTCTGTGACCTCTGTGACCTTATCAGATTCACATCCTGCCACATGATCAGACATAATTCTGCTCAATTACTTGGGACTGGTAGTCAAGATACTGCTGTACAGCTTCTGTAATTTCCAAATGCCTTTTGACTACCTTTTAATATTTCTGCCCCCTGTACTTTCACTTGTTATCCAAAAAGATTTTGCTTGCCTCACTCAAAACTCATAATTGTCGAAATTTCTCTATCAGGTACATTCACTATGGTTTTAAGCTACATTGCCTAAAAGTTTTAAAAAATAAAGTCTGCATGCGTAACAGAGACAGCAAATTATTTCCTTTAAAATACAACTAAATCAAGGCATTAGAAGACTTTTTGTCCTCCGCTTTGCAAAAATAAAGCCCAGACTGGTATCTAAATAAGGAAAATAGTATGTTGCTGGCAGAGGAGTGCGCACACCCAGGAGTGCAACTTTTATATGAACTATGAGTTGAAGGAGATGATTTGAGTTTCTCTGAATATAAATGTATCAAATAGCAGCTCTGCAGGTATCACTGTACACATCATCCACACGCTTGAACAAATTGTTTCTGGTAGCAGAACAAAGCTGGGTCTCTAACTTTTTACCAAGGACTAATCCTTATGTCTTCAGTTACAGCATTTGTAGAGCTGCCTGGCAACCCTTCCTAGTCCAACTCATTAATTGATGCTCACAATCCTTCACACTGACAGCTTTGCAACTGGTTCTGCATGTTTTTACTCCATGGCATGTCTTCATCAGAACAGGCAAAGAATACTCATCTCTTGCCCCTAAATAGTTAATTTATTAACAATTCTTATTTATCAATTGTAATAGTTTGAGAATATGGTTCCTTGTTCTTGGTAGCATTTTCTGTGAAAATAACTGTGGCACAAAACATTTTAAAATGAAAAGCTGAAAGAGTCCATTTGTAAAATGAAAACACTCTAAGAGTAAAATTAGATTTAAAAACAAATCTTAGCAGAAGAACTAGGAAAAATAGTTTAAAGATAAATGGATTTATTTTTTAAAATTTTAGTTCTCATTATTTTATGTAACACATAAAGTTCCCCATTCACAAGCTATTGGCTTCACTAACACTAAATTTAAACAAATTTGAAATATACTGTTCTGAAAATTAAGGTGCCCATTTGAATGCAAATTGCTAAAAGTCAGACATTCTGGCTTTCACATATTTATAAAAAGAGAACGGAGTCTACTGAAGAAAAAGAGTAGGAAAGAAAACCAAGAAATAAACATCCAGAATATGTTTATGAGCAAACACTCACTAATAAGTTTAGTGAAGGAGTATTTTTGAGACAGCAAAACCTAATCTGAATAATTTATCTATGAGTGTTATTTGTGTTCAGTTCAGTAAGCAACGTTGTGTAATCTGAAGTCACCTGGAAGGGACTATACCCACTCTTTCAAGGAATTTTCTAGACTATGACAAAAAATACCCCAAAAATGAACAAGTGCTATAATTCTTCCCTAAATCTCTGAAGGTCAACAGTGTGGATCAGTCAATTGCAGGGTCATTTAATAACATATATTAATTTTAAGGCATTGAGAGTACATGTAGTTCTGTGCTCCTGGACTGAACACTGATCTTGGCATTCTTTTCAGTTTTAACAGACCTTCTTTCAAACCTAAGATCATTCTTGCCATGTGTGGGATTTAGGCACCTCTGCCTAAACTTTAGTTCTAACTGCAAGGCAACCACCTTGGCTAAAACATTGCCAGAGTGCTTAGGCCTCAAAAACTAACCATTTTCACGGCATTTTATGTGGGATAATTATCTAAAATTACTTCATGGTAAAATGCCATTGGAACATCAAGAAAGTTCCCAGGACAGCGTGCAGCTGGTGCATAAGGAGCTCTCCCCACAAAGGTTTCTAAGGTAACCTTAAGGGTTGGTAGCATTAAGGGAGCTTGATGATTCTGACCTTAAGAGAAAATCCCACAGAGCATGGAAGGTTGTGGAGACACTGTGGTCAAGCTCTGTGAACACAAAGGAACCTGGAGACGTCAAGGAGCCAGTTGACTGCACATTTACTATCCTGGCCAAGAGTCTGTCATCTTTTGATAGATGCTCTCCTTTGGGTGAACTATGCTCATTATAATCTCATTATAATCCCAAAACACACCTCCATCCCAAAAGCTACCCGCCTCCAAGGTGCGATGACCCCTCACTGAGCTCGCGCATTGGATTTTTCTATACCTTTAAATAAGAAGCGAGGAAAATTTACACCAATCACAACAAAGATATGCATGACTAGAGTCCCACAAGCTCCACCTGAAAGGTAACAAATAATATAAAAATGGCCCAAGAGAGGAGGAACTTTAGGAAAGATTCCACCATTGTCAGGGGAGCTACACCACGGACCACCTCTGACTCCTAGGATCAGTCAACGGGCTGAGCCTCTCTTCCCCCTCATAGGGACGCCTTTGGGTAAGGTCTGAACGCTCGGTCTCACCAAGTGCTGCCCTGGGATACATAGGAAATCTTTATAGAGCTGCTCATAATCTAATACGCCTGTAACTTTTGCACGTGCTTTGCAGTAGGGACAGAATCAGGGCGAATGGTTGCAAGTTGCAACAGGGCAAATTTAGGCTGGACATTAGGAAGAAATTCTTCACAGAAAGAGTGGTCACACACTCACTATCACTGGCAATCAAAATGAACTTGCTTATCTGTTGCTTTAATAAATTATATTTGATTCCAATCTGGCCGCGTGAGTCCCTGTCGACCCTTTATCCATGCAGTTTGGCCGTGTGAGTATATTGTCACCTTCATGAAGGATGGTCTCGTAATTCCAGGGGTGTCGCCAGATTGAAGGCATATGGGCGCATCGTGCTAGTAATGTTCAACTGGGCATCACTGAGAACCTAAGCCCAGCCGCCCCCAGCCCCTCTGATATCTTGCTGGAATGCAAGGGGGTTTAGCTTCTGCCAAACTGATTTGCCCCTTTATCCATGGAGTTTGGCCACGTGAGTTTTTGCAACGGCAATTGTTGCCTCTCTTCTGCAACAGCAATTGTTGCCTCTCTTCTGCAACAGCAATTGTTGCCTCTTTTAACAGGACAGAAATTGGCACCTCCTTTTTGCAACATGAATTGTTGCCTCTCTTTTAACGCAACACCATGTTCAATACAAAGTTCATAAGTGCAACTTTAAATGAATAGTATTATTGCAGTAAAGACCCAGCCTGGTGTCAAGCTTCCGAGAACTTTCGAGTTTGGCTTTGTTTCACACAAAACTCCCACCCCACCGCCCACCCCAAACACTTGTTAAAAGTATTACTCCATAAAAGCAAGCGTTGCCTGCCTAATCTTTCATTTCTACTGATACCCAAAGATCCAAAAGAAACACAGGCATACATTTCACCCTTACGCTACACATAGAGCCAGCTTTCCCTGGATCCTGAGAATTATTCCTTAGGCACCATGAACCGAAACACCATAAAGCACAGAGCGCTCTTAGTTCAGCTCAGGACTCTTTTTCCGAGCTGCTTTCTCCAGCACTGACTGAACACATATATTTTATCACTACAAAGTCCTAACTTCTAGCATCGGCGTGACTATAAATGATTTTTACCATGTCATAAAGCCAGAAATCACCCAGGTGGCAATGACATTCCTCTACATACAGTACACTAGGGGCACAGATACAGCTATCTGAAGAAGAAACTGAAGCAATACAAACCCTCTGATTGAGAGACCTGGGATTAACTGTCGCTATAGTCTCCTTTCCTTGGCCACTTTTTTCCTGTCGCCCCTCCCCGAATTACTGCTCTGGATGAATCATGAACCTTTATTTTCCTGGCTAGCAATTATAACTTGGCTTACGGTGCCCTTACTGGGACAGTATAGTTTCATGGGCACAGCACCTCATGGGCAGCAAAGAGACTTGGTTTCTAAGTCAAACCATACAATTGTTTTGTATTTGCTCATCACTCCACCTCCGCAGACTTCCGTACTGGTCCTGTCCATCTACTGTTTAACAAGATGAGGACCTTTTAAAAATCAGATGATAACCCAGTGTTCGATTTTCAGTTTCAGGAGGGGGTGGAAAAGCCTTTGTCTATTTTCTGTTATGGTTTGGAATATTGTAGTAGCTACAAGTAAAAGCATCTCCAAGTAAACTTAGCTGTAAAAGAGCTTTTACAGCTGGTTGCTGGTGTGTCCCTCAAAATGTATCTCTACTTAGGGTGATCTGCAAAACACGGGGAAATTCAAACTCCTAAAATTCTTAGGTGAATCTGAGCTATGGCCATGTAATTCCCAGAATTTTCCTTTATAGCATCTGATGATTAATTGAATGGAAATAAAGCGCTACAGTGACTTAGTCAATAACTCCATAGTCCTGGTCTGGCTTTATATTCCCATTTAATATCAAGAGGAAACCAGCAGTTAAAAAAGCACCAATGATTTTCACTACTCATATTTCTGTGAGCACCTGATTCAGAGATCCAATAAATATCACTAAGCCTAGTGATGTTATTGCCCTAGTCCTGTCAGAAAACTCCTCCCAACAATAAGCTAAGCTTAGTTTAAATTGAGGACTGAATCTATGAGTATCTTTTGATATTCAGCTCTTGATATCTAAACTCTTCAGTGTTTATATTTTCAGTGCACGGCTACTGGAATAAGAGTGTCTGAAAATGTAACTGAGTTAAAGTAATTAAATTGAAGATATAAAAGAAAAAATCCCCAAACTAGATGATCGTAATGTATCCTGAGAATGTCTTATCTGCACTACCTGAAACAAACACATCATGTAACTCCAAATGGATATGTCTTTCCAAACGCTGAGAGATAAGTTGCTTTGGTTTTTTTGAAATTTGTTAGTGCCTGGCTGTTTTCCAAAGTAAGCTAGGATTAAAAAATGGATCTAAAGTCAGGTATTTCCTAAAGGATCAGAGTGTGGATAGGGATAGGTTTTCTGAACACTCCCGTAGAATTTATTAGGATAAACTCAAGATCCTGATTTTGATCCTTAAACAGTGCTACAATTTTGGGTCAGGCAAAAATGTCCGATATAAGAGATTTCCTTAAGGCATTTGGCAAGTAAAGTACTGTCTCAGCTCTCAACCTTCTCAGCTTTCAGGCTGTAATCCCTCAATTCAAAGAACTCTTCACCACCAACAGCAACAGGAAAGCCATTTCAAATAACTTTGACCTCACTTTTTAAGCGGCCAATTTTTTTTAAAACATTATCGAAACATATCCTTCTATCAACACTAATCAATCAAAAAAAAAAATCATATGTATAACTATCTCACATCCTCCCCAAAACATAAAGTGAATAGACTTTAAAGATAAGAAAAGACCACTGGACTCTTATAGTGCAACTCTATATTCAGAAAATCTCATTCAATGTTTTCTGCATCAGTGCCCTAAATTTTGCCTGAATGTAAGATAGCTTAAAAACAATATCCAATTTAATCCGAAGAGTTCAAGCACAGAATTTCTCTCAACCCTACATTAAGCTACATCAATGGCTAATTACCTTCATAAGTACCCTATTTCTAATCCAATATGGAACACAGTGAAGTATACATGAATTTCTCACTCTATAATCCTATTAGGGATCCGCTTTTCCATGAGTAGAAGGTTATTCAGGAAACAAGACAAAAGATCTCATTTTACGTATGGGTATTCTAGTTGCTGCCCTGCTGTTTCTTTTTTTGATGATCTCGACAACGGAGACAGTGTTTCAGGCAAATGCAGTCTAAGTTATTAAAAGCCAGCTGAAGCAGCCAATAAAAAGAAGATAGGATGGCTGACGAATTGGCACTACTGACTCGCACTATTTGCTAAATGACACTCATGAAGCCATCAAAATATACAGATAATTCCACTGTGAGTTATCTTTCCTCCTTTCACACAAGCAAATATGCAATGACTTTCCCTCACAGAAGCTGCATCAGCCTTCTTCTGAGGCAAAATGAATCTTCAGAATCTGGCCAGAGATGTCAAAGATAACACGAAGGGCTTCTATAACTATATAGGCAACAAAAGAAAGACTAGGAAAAATTTGGGCTCATTGCTTAACGAGATAAGGGACTCAGTTACACAGAACATGGATAAGGCTGAGGTACTCAGTGCCTTCTTTGCCTCAGTCTTTACTGGCAAGACCAGTCTTCAGGAATCCCAGGCACCAGAGACCAGGAGGAAAGCTTGGAGCAATGAAGACATACTCTTAGTGGAAAAGGATCAGGTCAGCAAATACTTAAGCAAAATGGATGTATGTAAGTCCAGGCATCCAGATGGGATGCACAAATGAGTGCTGAAGGAGCTGCTGATGTCATTCCAAGGCCACCCCTGTTAATGCTTGATCAATCACGGCGACTGGCAGAAGTGCCCAAAGACTGGAAGAAAGCAAATGTCATTCCTGTCTTCAAGGAGGACTCTGACAACTACAGGTTGCTCAATCTCATCTCAATCCCTGGGAAGGTGATAAAGCAGCTAATCCTGGAAACCACTTCCAAGCATGTGAAGGACATAAAAAAAAAATAAAGAGTAGTCAGCACTGAAAAGTTTGTGATATGTCTAAAATCATTCATTGATACTTAAATATACAACACTTGATAATTTTAAGCTCTAAAAGCTGTACAATTAAGACTTGTACTTTCCACCTTAGCTTTTCAACAAAAAACCTAGGACAGAGAGAGTTTGTTAGAACCAAGTTAAAGAAGTAACATAACCTTGTACAATAAGTATCCTTGACTCATTCTAACTGAAACTTATTTAAATCCTTGGTGAGGGAGAAGGGTGTCAACAATGACAAACTATGTAGCAACCTGTATTCCTGAATATTAGCTACTTCTAAAGGATTTTTTTGAGGTCCATGCTTGGTATTTAGCAGCTACATCAACTGGAAATGTTTACAGAATTTCTTCCTAAGATCCAAACATACATGTAGAGCTTCTTAGAGCTGCCTCCCTGCATGCCCAGTTCAGAGAAGAAATATATAGCAGCAACTGCATTTTCATGCATCACCTAACTTCACCTCATATATGTTTTATGTGTGTTAAATGCTACATCAAAATACATAACAATTTTTCAGTTCCACTGTTGCACTTACACTTTATGCAATTCACAGAAAGAAACTGGAAGGATAGACAAAGTGATGTTCTTAATGACTGCAGGCAACCCACCTCATGTCATACAGTAAGTCTGATACACCAAAATACTAAACAGAATTCCAGAAAGCCAGTATTTTTTTATGATAAGATTATCCTTCCTCTTATAAAACCCAGTGCTCCCCTCTTGAACCTGAATCTCTTAATGTTGCAAAACCTAAGCACACAATAGATTTGACATCTCTCTGGAAAATAGCATCTGAGACACAAGTACTAATGACTGTTTTTACAGGTGTCAATACAACGATGTTTTTCGATGCATCTTCACCTTCATATACCCCAAAGCCAGTGACACACAGGTTAATCGATGCCTTAAGATTTAATCAGAAATTGTTGAGAAAGAAGTTGCTGTAGTGTAATACAGATAACGAACATCCTAACTCTGAAGTCGATAACAGTGCTTCACAGCAATTTAAGGAAATACACTCTAGGATAGGCAGAATAAGGCAGAGCAAAAAAACACACCGAGATCAGTAACTCACCTTTAACTATGATTAGATGCAAATATTTAGCCATCAAGAATGGTTTAGCAGCAGTCGTTAACTGATGTTAACAAAGAAAAAACATAGTCTAAGCAAAATAACCTTTCTGGGCTCTAAAGCCAGAGAGAGAAAAGCAACAGAGTGCAGGACTCCGTCCCTTCTTCCCTCCTGCCCTTCCTCTGGCCCCAACATCCACAGCTCCCAAGGACAGGCCTCTCTAAGGAAAAGTTATCCTGCCCTTTTGGTTACTATTCCAACTCCTCCTGCTCTAGAAGGCAATTTGTTTCAAGACATCATTGTAAAAAACATGAGTGTCCTCATCAGCTGTTACAAAAATGAAGGTTTTGTTGGGTTTTTGTAGGTTTTTGTAGTTAGTTTTTTTTATTCCTGTTTTTAAACAGGAATAATTGCAATTCAGATTTGTTGAACTAGTTTTTACAGAAACTTATAGGTACAACAACCAAACGCATCATAAAAATAACACTACACACACAGATGAAGACACATAATATCTTACATACATGAATTTCATGACCTGATTTCACATTGCCAAGCCAGCCTGCATGGTGTTATACAGAGGTTGGAGCTTGCTTTTCTTGATGGGAATAAGGCAACCACCCAAACACAGAAGCAAGCCAAGACACTGATGGAGGTAACATGAAACTGGTGGAGGTAACATGAAACTGGTGGAGGTAACATGAAACTGGTGGAGGTAACATGAAACTGGTGGAGGTAACATGAAACTGGTGGAGGTAGGAAATGGGGTGGGAGGCTTTAATCTGCTCTTGCTGCTGTTCATTCAACAGCACAAGCCAACTTAACATGAGAAGCAAGTTAAAGAATTGTGTAGCACTGGGTTAAGTCTCCTGTAGAGCATCCTGCCTAGCTTCAGTGACAGCACTTTAAGATAGTTATGAACTAAATGAAGAGAAGTAAATAAGAGCTATAAGAAAAAAATTACCAGAAAAGAAAGAGCAAACAAGCTGGACATATTTTAGCCTAAAGTAGAGGAAGCTGGATGTGGTGGGGTTCCTACTGTAAGATTTTTCAGAACCAGCTAACTAGGTATGCATCAAGAGTGCAACAGGTAGATTAGTCTTCACCTTAATGCAGAAGGCAAGAAGGATGGATTTCTTGACATCATTTCTAGCCCTATATTTTTCTAGGATTTAGAAATGGACCCTTCAAAATAGCAAGAACTACACTTATCTCCAGAGAAGGCACCCCTGTAACAGTCCCATATTGCAAGCTGTGCTTTTCCCCAGAATATTATAATTTGTTTCCATTCTAAGAGATTTTTCATACATTTTGATGTCACTGAGAATCAAGTCCAAAATATCAATCAAGTTTGTTATTTAATATCTATTGAATATTATAATAATCTCTTCAGAATTAAAGGACTAGGAAGAGGTAGGAGACCTGCGTGGATAGACAAGGAGCTCCTGAAAAAACTCAAATGGAAGAGGGAAATTTACAATATGTGGAAAAAGGGTCTGGTTAACTGGGAAGATTATAGAAATGTTGTCAGAGTGTGTAGAGACTCAACAAGAAAGGCCAAAGCTCTCTTGGAACTTAGTCTGGCTAAGGAGGTGAAAGAAAACCAGAAGAAATTTTTCAAATACATCAATGAGAAGAGGAGGAGTAGGGTAAGAGTGAGTCCACTGCTAAGTGAGGTGGGAGATATGATAACACAGGATGCAGAGATGGCAGAATTGCTGAATGCCTTCTTTGCCTCAATCTTTACTAAGACCAGCCCTCAGGAATCACAGTCACTAGAAGTAAGGGAGTAAAACTGGAGCAAGGAAGACTCTCTACTGGTCAGTGAGGACTGGGTTAGAGACCTCTTGGAGCAACTGAAAATGTGCATATCTGTGGGCCCTGATGGGATGCATCCACATGTGTTGAGAGAGCTGGCTGACACTGTTGCTGAGCCCCTCTCCATCATTTCTGAAAAAGCATGGAGAACGGGACAGGTGCCTGAGGACTGGAAGAAAGCCAACGTCACTCCAGTTTCCAAAAAGGGCAAGAAGGAGGACTCGGGCAACTACAGACCAGTCACCCTCCCCTCCATCCTTTGAAAGGTGATGGAGCAGCTCATTCTGAAGGCCATCTCCAACCAAATGTAGGAAAAGAAGGTTATCAGGAGTAGTCAACATGGATTTACTAAGAGGAAATCCTGATTGACTAATCTGATACCCTTCTGTGAAGATGTGACCAAATGAGTAGATGAAGGGAGAGCAGTAGACATCATATACCTTGACTTCAGTAAGGCTTTCAATATTGTCCCCTGTAACATCCTCAGAGGAAAGCTCAAGAAATGTGGGACAGATGATTGGACTGTGAGGTGGCTTGTGAACTGGCTCAGCAATAGAGTTGAGAGGGTTGTGATCAGTGGCACAGAGACAAGATGGAGGCCTGTGGCCAGTGGTGTTCCCCAGGGATCAGTACTGAGTCCAGTTTTGTTCAGTATCTTCATCAACAACCTGAGGACGAGGGGATAGAGTGCACCATCAGCAAGTTTGCTGACGATACAAAACTGGGAGGGGTGGCTGACACACAGGAAGGCTGTGCTGCCATCCAACGAGATCTGGACAGGCCAGAGCTCTGAGCAAAGGCGAACCTCATGAAGTTCAGTAAGGACAAGCGTAGAGTCCTGCATCTGGGGAGAAATATCACCAGGCACCAGTACAGATTAGGGGTTGCCCTGCTGGAAAGTAGCCCTGTGGAGAAAGACCTTGGAGTTCTAGTGGGCCGAAGTTGTCCATGGGACAGCAATGTGCCCTTGCAGCCAAGAGCGCCGATGGGATCCTGGGGTGCATTAAGAAAAGTGTGTCCAATATGCCTAGGGAAGTTCTCCTCCCCCTCTACTCTGCCCTGGTGAGACCACACCTGGAATACTGTGTCCAGTTTTGGGCTCCCCAATTCAAGAGAGACAGGGACCTACTGGAAAGAGTCCGATGGAGAGCTACAAGGATGATTAAGGGACTTGAACATCTCTTCTATTGAGAAAGACTGAAAGAAGTGGGGCTGTTTAGCCCTGAAAGGAGATGGCTGAGAGGGAATCTTACTAATGTATATTAATACCTGAGGAGTGGGGGTCAAGAGGAAAGTGCCAGTCTCTTCACAGTGGTGCCCAGTAACAGGACAAGGAATAATGGGTTTAAGCTAGAACATAGGAAGTTCCACCCTAATGTGAGGAGAAACTTCTTTATTGTGAGGGTGACAGAGCACTGGCACAGGCTGCCCAGAGAGGTTTTGGAATCTCCTTCTCTAGAGACTTTCAAAACCCACCTGGATGCACTCCTGTGTGGTTGCCCTAGGTGATCCTCCTCTGGCAGGGGGGTTGGACTAGATGATCTTTCGAGGTCCCTTCCAACTCTTAACACTCTATGATTCTATTACTAGTTTTTAGGTTTTGATACAATACAATTAGATATCAGGGCTTTGAATAAAATAGAGTTCTAAACAGAACGTTAAGACAGCATAAAAAAAATTATTAGCATGTCAGTACAGTCTGAGCAGACAGCTCTTTAATAACACTGAACAGGGAATTTAAGGGAAAATACTTCAGAGAAGTAAATGAATATTCTTTCCCACAAAGAATGATTCCTTTAAAGACAAAAATCAAAATTATGCAGATCTTTGTTTCAGAAGAATCACTTTGAAAGTAAAATACACCTTCCCAAAGCAATTAAGATGAGAAGAAGAAAGATAGAGAAAAAGAATACTCCAAGGGCCAAGTATGCAAGACTGAAAGAACTATTCAGTCAAGGTATAATAATCCATTTTCCCCGAATCATATTTTTTTAATATGAACATAAAGGTGTGCAGAAGAGATGAATGAGTTACAGAAGAAGGTAAAATGAAAAGCTCTAAAATGTTGTTCTTTGGAAAGCATCACCGTTAGCAAAGAGAACTGCTTGCTGCAGGTTAAATGGATCTCTCTTTGAATTCAAGATTAAGTTGTGCATGACTCTCTGAGCAACTACTAGGAGAAGAGAAACAGACCAGAATACTCCTACAACAGCTACTAGAGCTTGACAGACTACAGTCTTGGTTTTCACAGTTGTAGATCCCAGCCATCAGCATTCTCACAGGTGACAAAGGAAGAAATTTTAAGTTAACTTTTACTTTTAAGACTACAGTCTTCCTCTCCAACTCCAGTCTCCTCTACAAAACTGAGGAAGCACTTGAATGCAGTATTTTGCATCACAACCCCAACTCAACAGTTCTGAGGCAGAAACCTGGGATATTTTACCATTTAAAATGCTATTACAGAAAAAAAGAACAAACTCTCAGTTATATTTCCTAAATTAACATACACATTTATTCAGAACCTCTGTACTTGCCTTTGGCATCACACATGCATGATGCCCTGGCACTAACTTAAAAATAATCCAAAAAGAAAAGCAGACTTCCTATTTTATTACCCATGTCACTTCACAAAGCAAACAGATTTCCTCTAAGGCCTTACAAGAAGAACGAAGAGGACATAGTTTGTTTCAGCTCCTGGTGAGAGGCATCAGATGTTCCTCTAGTCAAGCCTTGCTAGGGGCACAGCAAGTGTTCTCAGAGCCTACTTCTGATGGATGCATAAAATAAGACTGGGAGCTGAGGAAAAGAGACTAGTGGATTAAGGGCAAAAGGTATTTCAGGCTATCTGTGTGCTTTTAAGAATTGTAGCTGGGAATAAAAATTAAAGGTACCATGGAGAAAATATTATGCTACCTGCCACAGCTCATTGAAGTAGCGGCACAGAGCAGGCAGCTACTTCAGTAACTGAACAGATCCTGTTCCTCTTTCATTGCTAAGAGATGACTTCAATGATTGTTAACATACCTGTCCTGGGTTCCCTCTGTGATGTGATAGAGATGATTGGCACCTCCATCAGCACAAGCTCTCAGTGCAGCTGCAAGTGAAGAAAAAGAACATCAAAGTATTTGCATTATAAACAAAAAAACCCACAAGTTACTCTATTACTGACTTTTCTATGTAAACTCAATTCTTCATTGCAGTGTAGGGTATACAATTGAGATCTCACATGGCTTTTAGCTTCCTATACCTGACTACTTCCCTTGAGTATATGCATCACACAGTACCATGCAACCTCAGCTGAGGCTTTTTGGAAAAAAAAGAAGCAGGCAGAGCAGCACAAAGGGTACCAGTTCAGCACAGGTAGCTTTGGGTACAGCAGCTTTTTTCCTGCAGGTTGCCAGAATGCGCTGGGCAGGAGAAATAATATCCATTTATAGAATCATTGGAGTTGAAAGGGACCTCTAGAGATCATCTAGTTAAACTCCCCTGCTAAAGTAGCATCACCTGAAGCACATTAAACATGATTGCATCCAAGTAGGTTTTGAATATCTCTAGAAAAGGAGACTCCACAATCTCCCTGGACAGCCTGGTCTAGTGCTCCATCACCCTCACAGTAAAGATTTTTCGCATATTTAGAAGAAACTTCTTGTGTTCTAGATTTTGCCCATTGCCTGTCACTGGGCTCTGCTGAAAAGAGTCTGGCTTCATGCTCCTTATACCTACCCTTTAGATAACCATAGACGTCGATAAGATCTCCTCAGTCTTCTCCAGGCTAAACAGTCTCAGCTCTCTTAACCTTTCATCATAAGAGGGATGCTCCAGTCCCCCAATCATCTTTGCTGCCCTCCACTGGACTCTGTCCAGTAGATCGCTGTCTCTCTTGAACTGGGGAGCCCAGAATTGGACACAGTATTCCAGATGTGGCCTTACCAGGGTAGAACAGAAGGGGAGGATAACCTGCCTTGACCTACCGGCCACAGTCTTAATCCATCTCTGGATAACTTTGGCCTTCTTGGCCAAACAAGGGCACATTGCTGGCTTATGGTTGACGTACCTCAATATCTCTTCTAGTACGGCTCCAGTGACCCCTCTTCTCTCTCATCCATAGTATTACACTACCCACTATAGTAAGCACTACCTTTCCCAGCCTTCTTGCACCAACTGTGCTCTTCTCTGTCTCCTTTACCTTACTTTGGTCACTCCATCCAGCCACCATCTGAACCCACATTAACAGGCCAAAGTCAAGCACATTTGATCCTGATAGATCTTATTAGCTGAGATCACTTCTAAATCATGGTAGCTGGCCAGCCACTTACCATGATGATTCACTCCTTCTGGCTCTTGCCAGGTTCCTCACTCACCCTGATGAATATAAACATCACAAGACAAAAAGAACAACCTTTTTTGCCCACTGTCTTTGAGCGGAAGCTTTTAACTTCTCCTCTTACTTGAGATTACAACTGAAACTGGATTAATGCAATTCCTTTCACCTGGGCATATTTGTTAACTTCTCTCTGGGAGATCAGCGCACACAGAATTGAGTAACGATCCACTGCAGGAAGAGCATGTAATCCTGTCTTTAAATTAGCTGTATGGGCCATCAGGTTACTTAGCAGATATAAGGCATCTAAGCAAGGCCTAGGACCCAAGCAATTAGAGAATCTTTTCTCTCCCCTTGAGCTACAAAAGCAATTCATCATTTGAGACACTCTTTATAACCACAACTATAAGAATGCTGTAGAAAAATTATTTTCAAACTTCAGGTACAGAATCTGCCTCAGGGATGCCTCCCAGGCCAAAGGCAGCTCCTGCTTTTTCCTTCTGTGGAAGTGATTTTTACCCATATTCTCCCACATTCTAAACAAATAAGTGGCTTATGACTTTTGGTTGAAGAAAGAAGGGATGAGATACAGAAAAAAAGAGATGAAAGAGTCTATTATCTGTCTTAAAGTATTTAAGACAGCCAAAGCTTTAGCTGCTGTAAATAATCTCAACGGACTCAGCGCAAGTGAAGCTTGCCCTTAGATCTTTTCACTTGATCTTATTATTTTAATAATGTGACCAAAAAAACCCAAAACAAACTAAGTATTTTAAACCAAATCAGTCTTCAATCAGTTTGGTACATGTAAAGCTACTTAGACTCTCCCAAAGACCTGAAGGTGCCAAAGTAACAGTTCTGGGACACTTGTCTGCTGTTCACATGGATATGGGGCTATCAAAAATCAAAATATTTGCAATATATAACTGTAATTAAAGTTGTCACCCACATATTTATTCTTATAAATAAGAATAAACAAAAAAAAATACTAAACACTATAAAGTTATTTAGAGAAACTATTTATGAGGTACTGATCCTTTACTAGCAAGTTAATAACTTACACTGGAATGAATCAAAGCCCCAGGTGTTTTAAGTAACTAGCAGGTAATTAACTGAATGGCTGGAGGCCAGTAAATCATATTATTTCTACAGCTATGAGCCAAGCCTTACTTGATAAAAAGTAATGATATATATTAGCTGGAAGAAGATGTATCATTATTATCTGGAAGTTTTAAGGAGATAGCAATTCGAAGCTTACAATTCAGATGGAAAATTCTCTACAAAAAAATAATAGGAACTGATTTTATAGAGTGCCTTTTATATTAGAGACAAAATTGCTTTACAAAAAACAATTTGGCCAAAGTGCACGACGGCAACCATGAAAGCAAATCTAGTGGTCTCTAGGCACTTGGCAACACCTCGCACAAAACCTCATTATTTAGGAACTGAAGGACCTGAACAAGATCGGGGCTTTGTTTTGCTTTGCATCCAGAAAACAGAGAGATGTTCTTCCAAGAAGTTTACAATTTAAACAGATTAAACAGTGGAAAGTGACACAGTGGTAATGGACACACATGGGTCAAAGAGACGTTATCTTCCAAGCTGACCAAAACGGACAGTGGGGTTTGCAGAGGGAACAACTTCAGCGGTCAGCCAGACCACAGAAGGTCTTGCACACACCTTCTCTTGTGACCCAAAGGTTATTATCCCATTACTGCAGATCCCCCAAATTTGCCAGATGCGCTACACATGGAAGTCTTTATCTTGTGTATGGAAAGAACAAAGTCAGTAAAGACATTATCTAAAGGCTGGTGCCAGATTAAGGAACGGTCATTCAGGTAGCTCAGTGAGTTTTAACAAGTCAGAAGGACCAAAACCCCCTGGAAAGACACTGGGATACACAATTGGGAGCAGCAGGTTTTTCAACCAGTGTAACTGGAACCAGAGAAGACTCGTGCCCTTGGCCACCCTGCTCAGCTGGAGAGCCCCACGTTGCCCTTTCATGCTTTTGTTATTAGAAGAGCAAAAATGCAGCATTAGCTCAGTGTGTGAAGCTGCGCTCCTCGGCATTACCACAAATTACTACCTTTCCAACCTGAATATTCTGTGTTAAGCTCCACTCCTCAGATATAGCTCCATCTGTCAAATTACCACATTTTCTATCTGCCAGATGCTTTTGTGATATAAGTCCAGTGTCATTTAGTGAACTAGGGAAGGAGACGTAACCAAAAAAAATCAACTGTTTCATTGTGCTGCTTAGGGCAAGAGTACAGACTGGGAAACTCAACACCACTGCCAATAATTGCTACCCAAGGTACTGGGAGCAGCGTATATTCAGTCCAGTAGCATCTGAAGTTCCGGCAAGAGTAAATACCCTTCACCTCCACCTATGCTGAGGAAGAGTTATGGCAAGAGCATATTATCAGCCCATGATATCTCTGAAAAAGAGTTTCTCATGGGCAATGTGAATGAAGAAACCAAAGTCTTTCAGACCAATGTCCTTCATTTTAAATGGTATCTCTTCTGCTAGGAACCAGTAAACTATTTCCCTCTAGTGACTGAAGCTGAGGCCAATTTTGAGGGTAATTATTAGCAGTATATGTTTTTCTAAAAATTATTCTAACGCAACAAAAATAATGGAAACAATTTACATTATATTTACCCTTTTCGTAAATATAAATCACTTCCTGACACTGTGAGGCAGGATATGAATAGCATACCTAACACAAAAAGGAAGGTCTTGGCTCTGAGCTAACTAGTCTTGAAGCTTTTTGCAGATGAGAAGCAACTATATTATCACACCTTCAATAGCCCTGCAAATTCAGGTGGAGGAAAGGACTCTACAGAACAGATGTAACTCTTGCAGACTATGATGAGGGCATAAAAAAGGAATATATTTTTACGCAGTACCAGTACCTGTGGAAAAAAGCATAACTTCATTATTCCTATTCTATTACTCCTTGCAATCACCATTTGAAATACTTATCTTTTTTTTTTTCAAACACATCTTGAATTTAATCCATGTTTTTTGCCTAAATTCAAATTCCTGACCTCTCCCCTTTAGAGTGCCTTAGTATATCCTCTTTGTTCCTTTTCTAATATTACTCAACTTCTTCTAGGTATGCAATCTGTTTCTCTCACTCCTTTACTGATTCAGTAACCTGGTAACCGTAATTAAACTGCCAGCATAATCTACACATAAAGAGAACCCTGCTTAATTAATGACTAGGAGCGCTGGTAGTAATATATATGTGATAATATATGATAGATAGGCAGAGAATTGCTTGGTGCGCTTGATACAATTGGCTAACATATTTTTGCCTCAGCACTAATAAAACACACCAGTTGCTAGGAAAAAAATGCATAATCTGCATTTATGTGCTTTCTCTTCCTCTCCTTTGTCCTGCAGTTACTACAAAAACATATTTAAACCCCCATGGTTTTGTAAAGCTACACATTGATATTTGCATTTCAAACTATTCCCTCCCACCCATGTGTTTCTACCTGGTTTATAAGGCCTGTATATAATTGCTACTATATACCAGGTACCATGCACTGCAGGTATCTCTCTCCTGGTCACCTGCAGCTCTGTCGAGCACATCACCTGTCAATCCATTAGAGTTTTCTGCTTTGCAGTTGGACACTGGTCTTGTTAAGAGACTTTTTAACTATATAAAATAGGTCTATCCTTCATTTTTATGAAACTGAAAAGGCTTAGCCGGTATTTTAGATTTAGAGCAGTGCACGGGGCTTTAAATAAGCATGACAAAGAATGCCACCCGCTCTCAGAATATTCTGTGGTTCCAAATGAAATTAAAGAGCTATATGGGTGCTTTCTAAGCTGCTGCTATAGGTGCACATTCATGCTGCTGTAATCAGCAGTAGTAAGAGCAGTCAGCCTTCTGCAGTAGTATTCAGCACTTTCTAGGATTGAACCCATTCTCAGGAATTTCACCCAAAACTCCTCTCTTTTTTTGCTCCTTTTTTCTGCTGTTAGTGCTTCACAATTTTTCATGCGTACTTCCAGCCCAGGAACAAGTTTAGCTGTGCAGGTGCTGCAAAAATCCCCAGTGGTTGCTATTCTTAAAATGACTGTTACCCAGGGAAGGCCCATCAGCTACAAACATCTCACCCCTGACCTCTCTATCATTGGTATCGCACAAAGAACATAGAAGCCTGGAAGCCCTCAAGTACATGGATCACCAACACCGGGGCTGGCAGCCTGCTTCTATATGGACTGGGTTATGGATCTCAGATGAAAAACTACTGTACATCTACTATGGCAATTATATGCTTCCTATCAAACTCCTGTGCTTCTTCAATCACTCTGCTTAGAGCTGTAAACATCAGATCTCAGCTAAGCAGAGGCAGGATTCATTAAGCAATTAAACACGAGAATACAAGAAACGAACCAATGCACTGATGAATTAGGAAACACTAGCCTTTTCTCAGCGCATTGATTCAATATCGAGCAGAAGGCACACAGCTAACACATCTCTCTAAAAAGTTCATGCAAAAAATGAAACACAAGGAAAATTAAACAATTTCTCCCATGGACAAAAAACTCCCCTGAATTTTAGCCAAAAACTAAGATATACAGTCAACAAAACAAAATTTTACTTAAAAAAAAAATCCTAAAACTTCAAAATCTTAATGCTCACTTTGGGAAAAAAAATAAAAGGAATAAATTAATAGAACAATCCTTTTGAAAACAAATTCTTAAGTACTAAAAAAAACCAACCACAAGAAAAAAAACACCTGACTAACATGGTGTCAAGAGGCAGCCGAGCAACTGTGTTTTTACTAGACTGAGTTTCTAGACTGTCTTCAGGTACACTTCCATGCAGAGTTCACTACAATGAAAGCTGCTGGGTTTGGAGTAATCTCTTGTCAGGTGGTAGATTTAATATTCTAACAACCCTCACTTAGGATATGATTTTCTCTTTTCTTTCCTGTCATTATTTCCCCATTCTGTCAAACCCAGGAGCGCCGGTGCTCTCTGCGCTGCCTTACGCCTCTTCTTGTAATAGGCTCCGCAAGCAGGAGCAGCCTCTTGCTCTGTCACAGAGAAAACCAGGAGGAAAGAACCAAAATATAAAAGCAAGTACTTGCTGGCATCTTTTCGAGTAAAAATCAAGTGACCTTTTCATGACAACGCTACGTGGCTTGATGCTGCTGGGGGAAGAATCAAGAAGTAGTTTATTCTTCCCTTTTTTTCGCTTGCTGTTTAAAAAATGACAGCTAATGCAATAACGTAACATTTAATCAGCTTTTCTTTTTGCCCTGAGCACGCATCTATTATTATTTGGCAACAGTAAAAAACCACTGATTAGGGCACACAAACACACTCAAAGAGAGCACTAAAGTGACTTTTGCCTGATAACTATTTGTTCCGAATGTCTTTAATTTGTCAAGTCAGAGATCTTCAGCAACCAAATAAGCTGTGGAAATATAGGTGGGAGATCCTACTTGTGCCTTAAATCCTGTCGTTTTCAAAGTGAGAAGGAACTCGAGCTCTCTGCAGTCATGTATTTGCATCTTACTGATAGCTGGTCTCGGACAAAAGAAATTCCCTGGAGATTCACAAGCCCTTCTCGTGGCGTAAATTGGGTTGGATCCCAGTTTGCAGACACACAAGCAAGTGCTCTGGAGCTTGGCTGGACACGGGCTCTTCTCCAGTTCAGTAGCTACAATTTCCCACAGAAACGCTGCCCATGTAACCCCTGATCGCCAATGAATGATCCATCAAAGTCCTTCATCAATCGCCACACCACCCATCCTTCATAATATATCCTATCAGGTTGCCTTTCAAATATCATCTTCTTTCATTGCTTCATAAATACAACATGTCTCACTAACAAAACTTTACTATAACCTGTCTACCACTGTCCTATACCAAAAACAAACACATAGATCAAAATATAATTGAAGGTAAAGTAACTGTAAGAGTGTGTGGCTAGCTTTTTGCTGCATCCATTACCTGATTATCAAGTGAGAGGCTTCAGTATCAATTTTATTCCTGAAGTTTTTAAATTATATCGTTTAATAATTTAATGTAATGTGCACTGACTTCAAGCTCTGAATGCAACTTTTTATTTCTTCATTTCGTGTTTTCCATTGCTGCAACATTGATTTCTGACACAAGCAAGACAAACAGCTAGAGACATGATGGAATACCCCAACTGCCTGCAATTTTAATTGCCAGTTAGCATTGTTATCAAGCAAACTTCAGGAGTAAGCTGACTCTATTCCTACACAGAAAAAAGTGATCACCCCAAAATAAATCACCTTTACTAGCATTAAGGCCTACACATTTGTACAACAGATCAGACTGTAGAGAAGAAAAAAGCTCTTTTTTTGATCAGGCATTGCTGATTCAATGCCAGCAGCATCCACCTGCATGCAATCGCTGCTTCCTGCCCCATAGTGACAAGGGGGCAGGTAGGCAGGCAATATGCAGAAAAGGGTGGTCAGCTGGGCCAAGGGAGGAAAGAAGGAGAACTGGTGGCTGTTACTGGCCACCAGTAAGACTATGGTCTTCATCACAGCCTGGGTCAGTGCTGTTGTCTCTTCTGCTTCCACTGAAAAATATGAATTAATAATTCAAGACAACCCGTGAGTATAAAGCAATGAGCATGGTAAGTTCACATTCATGTATATGATTAAATATTTTCAGCTAACACATTTATATTTCAAATTTTGTTTCCTTGAATTGGATTTGCAGTAGCCTGCAACCCATCAAAAAATTAATCACACACTTATTTTAAATAGCACAAAATATATTAATTCTCATGCTACTAAAACACACACTGCCAAGAATAGATTTGCACATGACCATTTCCTATCATACTATAACAAATTTTTTTTTGTGCATCAAAGAAATTTCAGAACTCATAAAAGTCTGAAACTCCAATTTTGTTAATAGACAAGTAGAATATTACAATGCGTAAATTTCTGAACCAATCAAACTTCCACTGACACCCTCTCAAAAAATTATTTAAGCTATTCAAAAGAATAATCTTGGTCTAAAAGTTGTTTGGAAAGAAGTGTCAGAAAGAGGGAAAATCAAGAAACCAGAAAAGAAAAAATTAAGATGGTAAATACAATTTCCTAATGCATGTGGAACTGTTCTTCATAATGTATTTCCTACTGTGTTGATAACACACAGCTATCCTGTGTTCTTGCTATATACTCTTATGTATAGGTCATTTCCCCTACTCTTAACAGATAAATTGTTCAACTTATTTTTCAGGCAAATAATAATAATATTAAACTATCGAACACAGCACCCTCCTCCCATCAGACCAGGTTACTCCTGGACTTAAACACTTCCAGGGAGGGGGCATCCACAACATCCCTGGGTAACCCGTTCCAGTGTCTCGCCACCCTCACAGTGAAGAACTTCCTAATGCCTAAATCTAAATCTACCCTGCTATAGTTTAAAACCATTGTCCTTTCACTACACACCCTTGTAAACAATCCCTCCCCAGCTCTCCTGTAGCCCCCTTCAAGGAAGGCCCCTATAAGGTCTCCCCAGAACCTTTTCTTCTCCAGTCTAAACAACTCCAACTCTCTCAGCCTCTCCTCTCCAGCCCTCTGAGAATACTTTGCACCCACTCCAAAAGGTCCAGGTCCTTCTTGCATTGGGGGCTCCAGAGCTGGACACAGTACTGCAGATAGCGTCTCATAAGAGCACAGTAGAGGGGAAGAAAGGATCACCTCCCTTGACCTGAACATCTCATGAACCAGCACTCCAAGTCCTTCTCTGCAGGCCTGCTCTCAATTCACACTCATCACCCAGCCTGCACTGGTGCTTGGGATTGCCCCAACCCAGTATCACACACACTTACTCCTTTTTTGTGTGGTCGGTACCAATCCCCACTTGTCAAGTTCTCACTCTTCAGGACATGAGCACTAATCGCCCTGTGTTCCCGTGGCTACTTCCCGTGGCTCTGTGCCTTTCCTTTGCCAGACTGCAGGGGATGTTTTTGTCAAGATAAACTAAGAAATGCATCAGCCTGCTCCTGCCTACATGTGTGCCTTCTGTTAGTGCTTGTGAGCATCGGCTCTGAAACAGAATCAGGCCCCCTGGGCTGCCCTGGCGACAGCACCCCAAAGCCCTTCCTCCAAAGGCAGAGGGGCTGTGGTGGGCATGGCTGGGCAGGGGGTGCATCATGCCCATGTCACAGTGACATCACCCAGCAACG
>NW_009726520.1:288640-298843 GCF_000703405.1 Apaloderma vittatum | reverse complement strand
GGAGGTTTCGTGAGGGGTAACTGGGGAGACGTGGGAGGGTGTGACTTCTGGCAAGAGAAGACAAGCTTTTCTCCACCTGTGTATCTAACTGCAGAACGCTTATAATGCCCTGGCAGCACACAAGGGGAGCTGAACTTGGGTTGGCTGCTTGCTAGACCGTGTCTAGATCACTGTATCCACTTTTAAGCAATTTAAGAAAGATGTTAATAAAGGGGAGCCCAGCACAGACCTGCTGCGATGACCAGCTGCTGGAAGCACTTGTTTTGTGAGGAGAGACTGAGTGAACTACCTTTGTCAGCATGGAAAAGAAACAGTTTTGGGGCTGTCTCCTATTATATACAAGGAGATTATTGAGGAGATTGGAACTAGGCTTTTTATAGTGGTATAAAAAGGCTTAAATTCAAATGAGGGTGGGTATAGAAATGTTTTCAGCTTGAGGACAGGGAGGCAACAGAACAGGGTGTTTGGAGAGGCTGGGCTGTCTTATCTGTGGGGACTTTTGGGACTTGGCTGGATCAACCTAGTCTGACCACAAAGTTGACCTTAGTTTGAACAAGAGGTTGGATTAGAGCCCTGCTGAGGTACCTTCCAACCCGAATTTTCCTCTGATTCTTGTTTTTCCTGTTGTTTTAGTAGACTGCTACCTTTTCCAAGCTGTAAGAAAGAATAATTAAGAACAAATGGTTTACTTTGAAGAATGGAAGGGGCAAGAATGAGTGGTTAAATAGATCCTCTTATTCAGTTTTCTTGTTAATGGACTCTACTATTTTTCTTTTGAATATTTGTCATTGAGTTAGAGAACTGGGGCAAAACTAAAAAGAAAATTTGAATAATTTGATTTTGTTCCTTAGTTTTTTACATGTGTGTTTTTCTTACATGTGATTTGTGCAAGCTGGCTGATGTCCTTTTAGTTCTTTTATAAATGAGACTGAAAGTAAGTGGTATCTTAGTTTATTTTGTATGGTGGTAGGTAGAGGAAGCCTATTTAGGATAAAGACAATACTTAAATTTATTGTAGTGGTTTTTTTTTTATTCTCCTATTTCTCTTAGTTTTCATGATTTCTGCTACTTTGGCAGAAAAATGAGATGATTCACCCCCCTCTTATTTAGTCAGATACATCTGGGTATTTAATTTTCTGAAAAAGAAAGGGAAAGTACCAGGGATTAAGTACAGATGACAGATGTTTATGTGGGTAAACTTTCAGTTTGGTTTAAATAACATACTGCCGAGTAGAAACAATGTAACCTTTTAAGCTTTTCTTTGTTTACAGATACAAAGAGAGAGAACAGTAAATAAGTCTGAGTTATAGTATGCTTTTAAAAAAAAAAAAATCACATGATATATCACTAGCATATGGAAGCTTGCATGCCCTTTCCCATAGGGATATGCCACTGAGAAGGGATTTATAGGCTGCTATCTCATAATACAGTAATATTTATGATGGGTTACCAACTTTGCCTGTAACTATTCCTAACATTAACTTTGAAATGACACCCATGGCTAGGCAAGGATGGCACCAGTTGTGCTGCTTGCTCAGTCCTTGAGAAGATACCCTGTTTGCTGGGTCTGGGACTTGAGTTAGCACAGGAAGAATTCAAATCTTGAAAGGCATCATAGTGTTCCTGTGAAACAGGGGTTATTGAATATTTACTTGAGTGTCTGTTTCTGAGAAACATGAACTATAAAAAATTTCTCTGTATTTTAAGTGCTAGAAGGAAACAAGGTGAAGTGGGACTGGATGAAGGCCTTGATTGTTAGATAGTGAACGACATAGGATCTAATAGCAGGTGTTTGGAACGTACTATTGGAGGGAAAATAGGCTTTTTAGGTCTTCTGTAGCATTTAATTAAAGATTCAAAATGTCAGTGCCCACTGGCAGTAAGAGAAAATATTTAGTGTCACTGCATTTTGGGAACAACTAATTTTGACAAATTGATCACTGCTTATTTGCCAAGAAAGTTATTAGGACTTGGTTGAGGAGCCAAGAGCAAATCTATTGCTTTCATGATACAATGTCCCAATGATTTAGATATTTTTACTTGTATGTTAATGGTTAAGTCATGTCTTGGATTACAGGAAATTACGCTTTTGCTATCAAGCTTTCAAATTACAATTCTATTTCTTAGCTAACAAAATTAAGTCTGATAAAGAACACATGATATGGCTTAAAGAATAAAAAGGCCAAGAATCTGAACTGCAACAGCTGAAACATGATACAAAAGCCAAGTTGGAACAGTTTAAATTGTACAGTGCACATACAGTAAACCAGTTTTGTAAAATAAATTGACAGATACTGTCATGGTGTTCCTTGCGATGTGGGCTTTACATGAGCTAGTGATGTGTGGTGCTTGCTTTCACTAGTCATGTTATGAAATCCAAATTTTCTAAGTTGTGTGTCCTGTATTGTTGTTTATAGGTTTATTTACTTGACTCTTTTGCGCCTCGTCCTATAACATACTTAATCTTCAGCCTGTGATTAGACTCATTTCTACAAAACTTGTAGCATGTGTGTGAGTACTTACAGTAAGGTTCAAGTTTGAGTTTTGCTGAAAGGATTGATAAAGGGACAAAAACAGGAGGCAAGTACGTTATTATCATGATGGCTAGACTTCGTGAACGAAGATATGGGAAGGGCTCTATCCCCAGTTGCTACAAGCGCGCTGATGGCTAAAAAGGCCGATGCGGGATAGGCAAGTCCGGTTGCAGAAGGCACAGCAGAAATTCTCCTTAGGCGGTATTGGCGAGGCACGGTTCTTTCTGTGTTGTCTTTTCTCCTTGAGACTAATTCTACGTGTGTTCTCGAAGGAGGCAGCAGCATTATGGATGGTGTGTCTCCATGTCTCCTGATTGGAGGCCAGAGTGGACCACTGATGGCAGTCAATATGGCCAGAACTGAGGTATACACTGAAGTCTAAACTGCGAGTTCTATTTTTGTAGCCAGTTGCTAAGGTTGTTAGTACCTGATGCTGATAACAAAAACTCATTGGTGTATAGGCTTTTTTGACTCTTAATACTTCTATAATCTGTGTAGACTGCTACATGATACAATACTGGTCTTTTATTAGATAATTATTATGTATGAGTTACTTTTTATGCTTAAGCTAGAGCAAGGCCAACTTTAGAAATGATACATTTGGTGGCTAACTTATATCTTGGTCTAATCCTTCCTTGTTACATGTGTCTATATTTGGAGTATGTGTATCCAATCTACGTAGGTTTAAATGAATGTAAAATGTATGTAGATGTGTAGGTCAGAAAACCAGGTTTGCAGGAGGAGTTTGGGTGATAAATCTGGGAAAAAGCAGACAGGTGTAAAAGGTCAGAGGCTTTTATCTGCACCTGAAAACTTTTCTGGTTCTTGCAGTTTCTCAAATGGTCTTTTAAAATCCACAGCTTTCTCTAGCTTTTTAATGAGAACCAATTTCAACCTGAAAATCATTAGGCAAAATTTACATTGGATTTCTTTTACAGTGGTGATTTTTTTTTTGTTATGGTGGACATGCTACTTGAGCTAAGTTATCTGTGGCTGTGGGAGCAATTCCCCTGATGTGGAGAAGTATGTAGCTGCCTACATTTGGCCTGCCTTTTTGATAAGATATAGGATCTACTTTTTGGTTTGCAGTGTAGGGGTGGTTTTTTTCTGCACTGTGAGTTGGTACTGTTTTCCTTGCCACACTCCTTCTACAAGCAAATATACATGGACAGCTAATTAATATTCTTGGCTTCTAATTATTTAGACATTCTATCTTTGGGCATAACATACCTGTGATGATAGTGTCTAAGTGATGACAATACTTACAAGGGCTGGAGGAATCTTTTACTTATAACTGTTGGAAGTGTGAAAGGGGGAGAGTTCTTTCTCAACTGCTTCAGAAGGAAAATGGAGGTCAAGATCACTTTGTAAGTGGGAGAGTAGCAAGAAAGAGCTATAAATGGTCATTTGAGGTAGATGTGTATACACAATAAATTGAAGAAATAGTGTGTAATATTTATTTTATGTAGCATAAGACAAATCAATCAGCAACTAAATAAGCTAGATGACTGCCATTTTGTATACATACATTTCAAACCTATAATTCTTCATGAGGCCCTTTGGGCTTTATGAATAAAAATTCACAACATGCTCAGTGGCACCAGGACAGAAGGCCAAGTGTGATGGCAGTGCAGTGAATTGCTTTATATGGCAGAAAATAAAGCTCTAGCTCTAGATAGCCTTTTCAGACAGCCTCAATGAGAGAAGGAGCTTCCTAGTTAGTGATATGGTGAGGAAAGGATGATTATGCAGCTGCGTAGTGTTTGAGCAAATCTTTTTGACCTAACTTAAGCAGCTGTGAATGAAGTCAGTTTATTTCAATCATTTAGCCATCAAAGGTAATTCCTGATGGCATTTCTGCTATTGCTAATGAATACCTACACTTGCCAACAACCCCCTCAAACACTATCATGTAATTTTCTACAGTTAGGACAAGCCTGTTGTCCTGGTTTGAGAACACCAGGATAAAAGTTTCCTGGGGCTGCCTGTACCAGGAGGCAATTACAATGAGGTGGCGGGGGCAGCTCTGCCTATGGGGGGGAAAGGGTGGGGCAGGTGACCCAAATGGACCAATCATTATATTCTTTCCCAGGGTGCTTGATATTTAAGGGCCTCTAAGAAGAGTCCAGGGGCCCTTAGCATCTGCTGTGCTGGAGGGATTGCCATTGTCTCTTCATCATCTCTCCCTGTACTGCTGGTAGTTGACACCTCCTGTTTTCACGCGACAGAGGAACACTGCTCGGTGGAAAAGATTGTCTTCCTCTGCCTTTCTGGGTAGGAGAGACACAAGTCTTTCTCTGTTTTTGTTTTTTTGGGGGGGGTTTTTTTGGTTTGTTTTTTTTTTTTTTACTATCATGAGGACTCTGGGCTGGGGTGCTCCTGTCTGCTGCCGAGTGTAGGCTGGGACTATTTTATCCTGCTCAGGACCTTGTCATGTGGAAGGTGTGGGTCATATATTAACATATTCCCTTGTGTCTTTCAGCATGTTTTCATATTTGTATATATCTGCACATAGTTTGACATCTTCTTTGTTTTTGTTAGTTTGTTTTTTTTAATAAAACTGGTTCGAGTGTTTTTTCAACCTCATGTTTCTCTTCTTGGTTCCCCTGTTATCCTGGGATGGTGGTGGTGGGATCACAGAGAGCGTTTGTCCAAGCTTAGTGGCCAGCCCATCCTTAAACTTTGACACTTGTCAAAACTCAGGTAGAGGTATCTGGTCAAAGACTGGGTTTTACTGGTGATTATGGCATGTGAACATTTACAGAACCAGATTAATTTTAGCTTCCTTCTCAATAGGCTTGTGGGTTTTGGTCGCCGTGGAGTGCCGGGCAGACTGTGCAGCCCTTGGATGTGTGGACTGGAAACAGTGCAATACAAATGAGCCTGTAAAGCTGTTTTGAGGCTCTAATTAAACAATTCAGATTATTTTAATGTGGATTCCAGTAACTGAAGAGTCTGAAGTCAAGCACTCGAGCACCATTGAAATGCTAATGTTTTCTGTGTTGCTGAGAGATGAAGAAGGAAAAAAGAAGGCACCCATTCAAATCTGAATTAAAACAAAACAAAAAAAGATTTGATTTCCCAATAAATACCCTTTCACCACAAGCCTGTAACCTTGATTTTTTTTTTCCTGTTTTAAGCAAATCTGATCTTCATTATATACAGTCTATAAACAATTGTATCATTAAAACTTATTTTCTTGGCACATTTTATGAAGGTATTCGTTCGTCCTCCAAAATACAAATCAACTCTGCGCTGTATGATTCTAATAGAAATTCTAAGTGCTGATGTCTGGCAGCCATTTTTGCCTTGCCTATCCCTTTCCTTGAGAGGCTTTCTGTGGTGCTGCAAACAGCTAGAATACATCAGCTTCTGACTGAGAACTCCCTTAACTTCTGTGCATTCTTCAGATTATCGTGAAGCAAGTGGGATAGCTTGCCTTGGGCTTGTGGTGATTTTTTAATTTTTTTTTTAGTTTTTTTAAAATACTTTGAAACAGTGATGCCCTCGTTATTAGAGTGTGGTGAGGAGTAGTAATATATAGCCTATAGATTTTCTATGTAACTTGCATTCACTCTCTTAGCAATTTTAACTGAAGCTGATCTGTGGAGCAGTCATTAGCAAGGCTGGGCCCAAGCTCTCATGCCGGGTACTGAAGTCGGGAAGTTCCTTGTGTGTTCGGTGCAGTGTTGCATTTCTGCCAGAGCGCTAGTGCAGAGGAGTGTTACAGGGCCTGGCAGGCTTTCTTTTTCCTCGCATATGGTACAGCAGGACATTAGTTACACCCCTCAGCAGTGCTTGAAGGAAGTGGTTCTCAGCCAGATTTTAAATTTAATAAAGATGGTGCTGGGTGTGTTCTAGCTATTGAGTTACAGTGAGCAACTACAATGGTGAACTCCATAGCTTACAGAAAAGAAAGTAAAAAGGTGAGAGTATCACATAAATTCTAGTAGTTTTGTTCTTTCTTTAGACCTTTATGGTAATGATACCCATGAAAAAGGACCAAACAAACTGCAATATTTTTTTCATTTTTATTTATGAAATATAATTGGTAGAGGCTGGAACACTAATGCAAATTTAATAATGGAAGCACTTCTGCGGTGGAAGATATTCTGCTCTTTTGCAAATGAAACCTTCATGCTTCAAACTCTTGAATTATAATGGCTACACTTTTTTTCTATTTTAGTAGACGAATCCGGATTAGGATGTTGCTCTCTTTAAATGTGTATTTTTATTGTTTTTCCTTGTGTGTTGCTGTTACATGGGAGAATATATTTTTGTGTAATCTCTCAGGTCAGATAAACTTGTCAAACTTTAAAAAGATTGTGTACTAAGAAAATAATGTTCCATGCAACTGCTGATGAGTGACTGCTGTGTCGTGCAATAGCAATATAATGGTGAAGCAGTTCATAGACCGGACCAGTCTTCAAAGTGGCTGTTGCCTTTTTTTTCTGAAGTCTGATAACACATCTGAGATAAGCAAACAGCAGCAGTGTTACCCTGCAAAATACTGTTCATATTCATTCTCTCAAATGATCGTGATACCCTTGGTTAAAGAATAATTTTGCCAGTGATAGAAAAATTGTGAATTTTTGGCATACTTTTCTTTTCCATGGGACTCTTCTTTTTGCTTTGTAGTTTTCCTGACGTCAGGTAATGTTAGTTTTCTGTGACTTTGTTACAATCTCGTCAAGCTGGTATTCCGTTTCCTCTGCAGAAATATGTAGGTTTTGTGGTAAGGAATTGCCAGCATAAGACTTTTGTCACTTCCCAGTCATCTCAGAGGTATGGTTTTGAAAGATCCTCTATTGTGTTGTTTCTCAGAGGAACAGTTAAACAATGAAACTGTCCTCTTAGAGCTGATGGCTTATCTATTATCTACTAGAGCTCCAGTCAGTGTCTGTCAAGATGTGGAATTTGAGATCTAGGCTTGTTTTTTTCTGTTGTGTTACACCACACCAGAAGCAAGTGTGATATCATGTCTGCATTATATATTTTAATTGATGTACATGAGAATGAAAGTGATTTGTACCCTAAAAAGGTTCCTAATCCTCTTATTTTAAAATAAATATGTGCAAAGTGCCATATCCTCTTCCCTGAATCTGCAGTTGGAAAGAGCTTTTATTTTGTACTTTGAAATGGCTATGTTCTCTGAGAATGAGTTAGCATAGATTGCTGTAGGAGTTAAATGAAGTTTTAAGAGGTCGGCTTCTGCTTTGTTATCCTACTTCTAAAAGGTGTGGCAATGTATTCAAGGTAGTAAAAGCCCTCTTGTGATGAGAAATATATTGTAGATTGCCTGTACAGGCCTCTCATTCAAGATTCATGTGAGTTATGTCTTTGTTATGCTCACTTGGTCTCAGTTTTTTTCTTTGTGACTTCAGTGTATTCTTCATGTTTCTTATTCCTTCGCCTTTTTTCCTCTTTGATGTTTGATCTCCATATTTAAAATTTCTTTTGTTTTCATTTATCCTAAGTGTAGAGTGAAAAACCTCTTAGTTTTGTGGGACAGATTAAGCATGCAAAAGGTTAACAAATCACTTAAATTATGCCCATAGGACTACCTGAGGGCAGAGAGTGTAATGTACAGTTGCAATCATGAGTAAATTGGCAAAGAAATCCATTGACACATTATTTTTTTTTTTGAAGAGGAAATAAATATGTATAGAATGAATTTCTATGCTGATCTCATTTCATGCAAGTTCAGCCTAGGGTTAAGAAGTGTCTCATCTTTTTAGTAGTGTCTTTGGTAATATCAGTTCAGTCAGATACTCAGTTTGGATAGAGATGTTGGCTTCCATTTGGTTTGATAGTTATGGTTTCTCACTGTACAGTGTATACGTTGTAACTGTGCCAAATGAAGTGGTATGCAACATAGAGCTGGCACGTGGGTGTCTCAGTAAAATACTTGAATTTTTAAGCTGTAAAAGATGGAAAGTATGGACTGATTGCAAGAGCAATTTGAAGAAGTCTGCTTGTTACTTATAATGTCAAAAATTAAATATCACCCATCACTAGCCATTAACCTAATATTTCGGTCAGACTGATTGTCTGTAAAAAGTTGGGAGCTATTTGCATATGCATGTTACTAATGTGGATATAATGACTAGGGATACCTGTGGTAAACTTCACCAGTGAGTGAAGCATTGCCCTTTATTTATCAGTATACATACACTGAAGAGTCTGTATGAGTGAAGAGTTTCTCCTCTGTTTTTAACCATTAAAAAAAAGAAAATCAGGCATAACATGAGATTTCATCCAAAGTACTTGGTTTTTTCTACTATTTTGAATGGATTCATGGCTTAAGCTGTTTAGCAGATTGACTTGATTAAGAAACACAACTGATTTCTAGCTGACACATAGGATTTTATGTAGTGATTGATCATAGCTGCCAGCTGACAAGGTCAATGGAATGTTCCATATTGGCAGTTCCCATACTATGTTCAGTCTGAAAAGGGGATGCGAAGGAAGTGACAAAGGATGAGGAAAGCAGTTCTCACTTCAGTTAATGTGATTTTTCAAGTATGCTAAATTCAAAAGTGTCTGCTTTGTAAAAGTAAGTCCAAGACAGGCTTTATGTGTTGGTCAGACTTCTGCTGTACCTTGGGGTTTTTTGTGAGTGTGTTTCCTGTCGAGTTTTCCAAGTAAAAGTCAGAAGCCTGGTCAAGCAATGGGAAAAGAAATATGCAGTGACTGTTGTGTGGATTTTTATCACCATTATTCCGAACTGGAAGACAGTCATTAAACTCTCATGATTTGTCAGCTTCTCTAGGGAAGAAGCTGGTGGGAGGAAAGAAACCAGGGATTTAATCTTGCTCTTACTGAACTCAATGGGAGTTTGCCATTAATTTCTGCTGGAGAAGGATCATGCACTAAGTCAGCAGATGAAATAAATAATGCTTAAGTTTCCAGCTTGCTATTAATTCATTATTATTTTTCTTATCATCAGATGTGCGGGAGATTGGCAGTTCGGATGTTTTATTCTCAAGCATTACTGTGGATCTGGAGCGACAAGTAAGCTCCAATCCTCACACTCACAGCAAGAGCTTTCAGAAAATGCCAGTATTTGGGAATGTTTCAAGATAGGATGAGATGCTCAGTTTTTTGAGGATTGTCCGATGGCCTAGATAGATTTAATCATTGGAAGGGCAGAAAGAAAAGGAAGAGATATAAACATAGACAATGGAATGGTAAGTTTGACCTTTGTTAGCCCATGTAAAAATGTGTCCCCTAGGTGAAATTTGGAGACATGTTAATATTAACTGTAGTGATCTGATATAGTTTCTGGGATTTGAGTAGTGACCCACTCATAGGTATGCTTTCACTTATTCAGTAAACCATGGTGCATCCATTTAGTTAACAGCAATTTATTAAATGAGGTTGCAAAACTCTGAATTTTTTCAAGCATTTAATGGATTGAATATTTTCAGTCCTCTCCCTGGAATCCTTTGATATGACCAAAGCAAGATCTTCTGTAAGAACACTGGTGCCTTTTCTACACAACTCTGTGTAAGACAGTTAGATGAATGCATTACATCTTGCACTGATGCTGTTTAAAAAGGAGAAGGAAAAAAGAATTTAAGTCAAAGCAGGAGCATATCCTTGAATGGCAATCCATAAACTTAGACCGTGGCATCAGTTTAAAGGGATCTTGAAAGATGTGAAAACT
>NW_009726520.1:252132-288609 GCF_000703405.1 Apaloderma vittatum | reverse complement strand
GCTGAATGTAATTGGGGAGTAAAACATTTAATACTTGGTGAGAAGGAAAGATGTGTCAAAATCATGGCTCTCAAGTACACACCTCAAAAAGATCTTTCTGTCAACCGCATTTTTGCTGCATCCCTGGCTTTACAAATGAGAAGCTTCCAAAGGGCAGGCTTTGAATATTCCATGTGCTTTTGACATCTTTCCCAGTGAAGATAACCTGCACATATTGACTCCGAACTGGAAGTCCTTCCAGATCTGTGATCATCGTCAAAGGTGAGCTCACAGAACGGCACTTTGTTTCCTGAGATAAGCAAGTGATACAGCAAGGGTTGCTGATAATTTTATAATAGTATTGGTAAGTATCTATATATGTCTAGGTTTGTTTCACTGAAGACCTACTCAGTGAACATGGGAAGCTTGCCGTTGTTTTCTCTGATTTGAGTCATGATTTTATGCTTAAGGCCTTACTCAGAGCCCATCAGCAGGATTTGCCCTAAGTAGAATGCAAAGTCAAGTGAAGTAGTGATAAATTATAAATAAGCCATTTTTGCTTGTTCATAGTAATTTCTTGAACTGGAAGATGTTTGTACTATGGTTCCCAGATACCTCATACTCCACATTATATGTTGGGTCTCAGTAACTCCTGCAGGAACCAGGATCAAAAACTTAGTAGAATTCTCTACACACTTCAAAAACACTCCGTATTTAATAGTTATTAAAGCACTTTGAGTTCTCAAGTTTTCTTAGCATTAAAATACTCTCAGCAAAATAAGTTTTATAAGTAACAGAATTATTTGTACTTCTGGCCTTAAACAGAGAATGTGCCTGTCTATATGGAGATTTGAGATGAACGAGAAGACATAGTCCCGGCTCTTATGCCTCTTCTTTGGGCATATTCGGAAACAGAAGGATGACAGTTGTGTGTCATTCACACTTAAGTAATAGGTGCTGGTGGACAGTGTTGCAACTCCCTGTTCTTTTAAAGGCTTTTTCTTATCGAGATACTGAAAGGCCTTGAGCCTTTGCTGTACATAAATGTGGTAGCTGTTTATTAGCAAGAACTAATGTGCAAACTAGTACTTTCCTAGCAGAACTTCCTCAGTCTTTGTTCCTGTGATGTGAAATGTTTCATGCTGAAACTTTCCCCCAAATTCTGGAATGACTTTGATTCAAGATTGGCACAAAAATAAATGTTACTATTTTTTTGTGGAAGATCAGGAAGACATAAAACTGGAACTGAGCAATACTTACGTTCACAAAGTAGATGTTAACTCTCTTGTAGATGTTAACTTTCTTGTTCCTGAGCTGATCCGGTAACTGATTTACTTTTTTTACAGTGAGCTGTTAAGTGGTTATGCCACTAAGAACCAGCCAATTGCCTGCAAACATCAGATTTTTCTGTAACCATTCTCAGATGCCTCATGATCATAGCTGTATAAAACTTCTCTTTGACTAGAATGTTTTGGTTTTTGGTTTTTTTTTTTTAAACAAGCTGATACATACAGTTGTTCATCAGAATTTACTCTAAAGGGTGGGCAGGAGAACCCCTGAAGGAAAAGGAAAATGTGAAGTGGTCAGGAGAGAAGCACATGATATATGTGGACCTTGTTCTATAGGGACTCTATGCTGGCTTGCCAAAATGAAGCAGGAAATGGAAACAGAGAAGAGGAATTCTTGACTTCTGAGTCAGACTTGAGGGTTAAGCCACAGGCAGGCCACGGATGCCCTCTAAATCTTTCTAGGTAGGATTGTGGAAATTGGATGTGATGGAACAGAGCTCTTGGTCAGTGGGAAGTCCTGATCTGGAGGTGTGTAAGCTATGCTTGCACGTTTTACCTAAAAGACTTGTCCAAAATAGCGGAGTTTCCCTCATCATAAGCTGAACTGTAGGCATTTTGCTTTAGTTGAGGTTATTGAAACCTAGAAGGAAAGCTGCGTTACAGACCCCTTAGAGGATAGTGTTCTGAGAAAATTGTTCTTTTGATGCCTTGATTTGAAACTCATGCTTCTCATTAACATGAGCTGCAGGGTACCTGGGGATCGGTTACTGGCAAGGGTCTGCATTAGCTGGAAAACAGTGTGAACCTACCACATGGGTGTACAGGGTTAAAAAGCAAAGTAGGAGACTCAAATTAGTTATCTTAATGATTTGAGAGCCATGTGATTTAAGAAGAATAAATACAGTACTGAGGTGATTCTCAGGAAACCAGCTATGCTGACAAACTGACCAGTACACTGTGATATGAGAACTCTGTTTCCTAATACTGCCATTTAGGGAAATATTTTTTATTCCCAGTTGAATTTCAGCATTCCCATAAAACCTGTCAGCTGAAGAATGAGAAACCGTTGCACAGAAGACTCCTTCCACCCCCGATTTGAGGGAACTACTAAGAGTATTTTTTTTGTGTATTGAGTTTTCAGAGCGTTGTAGTACTACTGAAAATGCGAATCATCTGAGCTGGAGGCTTCTGATTTTGTCTGTGTGTAGAGGAGCTGCTGGAGATTTGAGTTACCTCTGACTATGATTAGTGTGATAGCCATGGTTGTCCTAATCAGAGACAGAATACAGAGTAATATAAACATAGTGTTGTTATGTTTCACTTTTAATGTTGACCTAAAATATCTATTTTATTGACTAGCTGAAATGTATATTTCTTCTGTTTATGTTTGGATAGCATTTACTTGGTGACATGCAGTTTCATGTAGAGGAAGGAGATAAAATAGCGTAACTCCTGTCTCCTATGGTACCAGTATTATGCGGTGCAATGTATCATTTGATGTATTGCTCATTGCAGCAGGTCTGAATAAATTGAAAGATCTGTGGGAAACCTAGAGCCATGTGCTATGTGCAACAAAGTTTTCAGTATGAAAATCCAACTGTAAAGTACATGCACTTAGAAGCTTAAGTAATCCTTCTGGCTTCCTTTTGGGATTGTTAGTTGTGTTGTTAATCTTCCAAAACAACGTGAAGTGATCCATTTATGTTCCGAAATTCTAACTCTTAAATTGGTGCTCTTTGCACTGAGTAACTATTTCCTTATCATTTCAGTGCTTTTTCAGTCATAGAGAATTTGACTTAGAAAGGATGTTATAGTACCCTACCAAAAAAAAAGCTGCTTCAAGTTTTGGTTTGAGTACTCTCTGCAAAATAATTCTAGTGATAAATGTATGTATTTGCTTACTTCATTCTCCAGACCTAGCAGAAAAAGCTATTCTTAACTTGTATTTGCTACCATAAGGCTGCTTGTGGTTTTGCTACCATAGATAAAATCCTAGTGAAAAGCAAGCTCATTGGCAAATTAAGAAGAGAAAACATGAAACTGTTTACTGGGATTTTACTTGGTGCTGACTTACGTTCTTGAGTTTCAATTAGAGCTATAACTTTAGTATTCTTGAAGCCAAGGCCTCAAAAAGAAATTTATTGCCTTTTGAAAATGATCTTTGCTAGTTTAAAGTAACTTGGTTTAATTTCTCATAGTTCATTCACTTGTTTCACATTTAAAGTCGAAGAAAGTAGGAGATCTTACTACCAGGTAGTTCAGAATGACTTCTGTGTCTGGTATCATCTCTCTGAAGTCATAGAATTATTTCAGTTGGATAAGACTTGTAAGATGTCTAGCAATGCTAGGTCCACCACTAAAGAGTGTCCCTAAATACCTGCAGAGATGTTGACTCAACCACTTCCCTGGGCAGCCTGTTCCAGTGCTTGACAACCGTTTCAGTGAAGATTTTTTTTTTACTACTAGCCAATATAAACATCCCCTGGCACGACTTGTGGCCATTTTATCTTGTCCTATTGCTTGTTACTTGGGAAGAGAGACCAACCCTTACCTCACTACAGCCTCTGAATTTTAGGTAGGTGTAGATAGCATTAAGGTCATCCATAAGCCTCCCTCTTCTCCAGGCTTAACAACCCCAGTGCCTTCAGCTGCTCCTCGTAAGACTTGATCTCTAGCTCTTTCTTTGGACATGCTCCAGCACCTCGATGTCTGTCTTATAGTGAGGAGCCCAAAACTGAACACAGGATTCAAGGTGCATCCTCACTAGTACAGGGGGACAATCACTTCACTAGTCCTGCTGGCTACATTGTTTCTGATACAGGCCAGGGTGCTGTTGGGCTTCTTGGCCACTTGGACACACTGCTGGCTCTTGTTCAGCCATCTGTCAACCAGCACCCTCAGGTCCTTTTCCACTGGGCAGCTTTCCAGCCACTCCTCCCCAAGCCTGTAGCACTGCATAGGGCTGTTGTGACCCAAGCGCAGGACCTGGCACTTAGCCTTGTTGAACCTCATACAATTGGCCTTGGCCCATGGATCCAGCCTGTCGAGTTCAATCATATATAAAGTTTAAAATTCCTGCCAAGTATGTGAAAACTCTTCAGTTTGCTCCATTTTTGCGAGTGTATTCTGGGCACCTACTTGCTTATTGAGCAGATCCGATTAGTAATGCTGAGCACAAATGCCTTTTGTAGTTGTTAAAGAATAAATATATGCCTGTACTAATGAAGAACTTTGTGTGCATCTGGAGTCTGCTGCATCTCAAAGCAATCAGTAATTGGCTGTATTTTTCATGAATTTTAATTATTAGAATAATTACAGTGATGTTTTGTCTTTTGATGTATTGCGTGCTCAGAGAGCAACTCCAGAGAGACCTGGCTTGTTCATATAATGTTCCTGAAGTCAGTAAGGCTACAGACTATTGTACAGCTAAAACAGTGACTTGCTCTCTTTACTTAATATCTGCTGTACTTAATATCTGATTCATCCTACTGATGGCAGCTTTTCCAACTTGACTTCCTCATGAAGACACATTAAAAGATGCAGAAAAGTCAAGTTGCTATGAATATGCCTATCCAGAAATAGAGGCAACAAAATGTCGCAGATAGCTACTGTTTCTTTGCTTGGCTATTGTGGTAATACTGTCTGTTCCCAGAGATGAGTGATGACTGGGATAATGAGGAGGTAATTATACAGTGTCTGAACTGCCACATGTAAAGGTGTGAAGGGAACGGTAACATCTCATCTCATGTTAAAGTATCTGTTATAATAGCAGGAAATCTGAGAACAAGAAAGCTTGCCAGCCTTCTCTGGTCTCATCAAGGTTTAGTCTAATCACAGAGATTGCCTTTCCATGTGAACCTTGCTTAATATTTTTCTTCAGACTTGTGTCCATACCACACCTGTGGCTACATAGTGCCATGACAAATGCGTAAACTTAGTCTGATTACTTACTTGCAAAGTTATTTGTAGTTTTCTCACTGCATTTCTTAATTCTTACAGAAGCACCCCATGTGCTTTTTGCAATCTGATAGTAAAAATGAGTTAATCAGGAACTCTACTTAAATCAGAAACTGAATGAAGCATATTAATATACTTGTCTTGTAAGAAGAGAAAGACTAATGGGCTCCTCAAATAATCTGGTGGGGACTTTTGTCATTTTGAGGTTTTGTGTGGTTTTCGTTTATTTGTTTGCTTCTTTTTTCTAACTTGGAGCCAAATCACAGAATCACAGAATGTTAGGGTTTGGAAGGGACCTCAAAAGATCATCTAGTCCAGCCCCCCTGCCAGAGCAGGATCACCTACAGTAGATTGCACAGGAACGCGTCCAGGTGGGTTTTGGATGTCTCCAAAGAAGGAGACTCCACAGCCTCCCTGGGAGGTTGATACTTCTTGCTTCAACAAGTTGACAGTTGTTTCTCTTAAAACATTCCTTCTTGCTTGTGGAGTTGTAAACAAACTTCTTTACTCTTTTCTAGAATTTAAGAAAACTTTGCCTTGAAGCAATTACAGCCAGTTTGACATATAACTGGCTATGCAGGAACAAAATACTCCCACCACAGGGTGAATAGTTGTATTGTAGTTGCTAGGATGATAGTCATCACTACAAGTTTACCTTTACTTTTGCACAATGTATTGGTTAGAGAGGTTTGGCTCTGCAGTAATGATAGTTGTTGTTTAGTTAAGGTCTACTTGAATAACCATGGACTGTGTTTAGTACCTCTGCTGTGATAACGTAGGTTAATGACCTAAATTATGCTTGTCTAAATAAAAGGAAATGTAGCTGTAAGTACCTATCATATACAACCTTGCTGCATTTGCACTCCAAGTTATGAGTTTTGGCTCCAATAGTCTGAAGTTCTCATCTGTCCCACACCTAGTAGACAGTTCTGTACATCTCAGTACAAAGCATCTTGCTCTAATTAATGCTGTTGAACAAATATATAAAAAAAAAATCAGCTTTATGCAAAGTAAGGTTTCATAATCTTTTGGGCAGAGTTAAAGGTAATCTACTGTACGAATTTTTCTTTTTCTGGGATGAATGATCTTGTTTTGTGAACTGACCAGTTCTTGTGCAATTGAAAGAAAAAACCAGACACTAAATATACAGAAAGGAAACACTGTATGGTGAGTGACGCATACAAGTATCTTGAACGAAATAGAATATTTTGCTGCCTATTTCGTAATTTTATGTAAAGACCTAAAAAATTACGGGTTTCATTTCTAATACCTATCACCAAGTCAAAATAACGTTTCAAATGATGTAATACTACTTCTGCTAAAACCCCTGTGAAACTATGTTTTCTAATGTGACCTGGATATCTTTTTGAAGCACCATTCTTCTAGTCTGAATCCTTGTTTACTTACATGTTTCCTGATAGGACTTGAAAAAACAAAGAAAAATGAGAAACGGCTTTCATGAGAAGTATTTATATAACCCTATACCTGGAAATAGGCATCTCCTTGAGAAAATATATTGGGAAGAGGAGGTTTTTTGTGTGACACGGGCTGTTGGTTTGGACCACAGCTCTACTGAGGAGGATATTAGCTACATGCATGCTATTTCCTCAAGTTCTTTCTCGAAAAAATATTCTTATGAATGCAGAGTAACTAATGGAGAGTGATTAACCAAGAGAGTAATGATCAGGTTTACATCATCTCTTAGAATGTCATTCACAGCAAAAATATGAAGACTGCTTGATGTGCGTTTCTTTAAATAGGTAGCAAGTTATACAGTTTTATGAAATCTCTAAACTGTGAGGAAAATGCTTTCTTCTAAGGTATGCTTCAAAGGTAGCCATACAAAAATAACTTGTTATGATAGTAAATTCAGAATGAAGTCATAAAGTGTTTTAACCTTCTACAATTGCCAATGAAAACAAGAACTGTAAAATTGCTTTCTCTGACCTACTGTCTTGCAGACATTCTTAGACAAATTTACAGAGTTACTCCAGAATAAAGCAATTATGCTCGATGAAACACATGTGAAGACTGAGGCCCTCCTTAAGCATCCTGTCTTCATCCAACTTTGCTTATCATCTTCTTACCGCTTCTCCTGTATGCTTCCTCCAGCCCTGACACACATACCCAATAATCCCCTCAGTGCTTTGTGGCTGGCGTTCAGAAATAGCTTTAAAAACCAAAATGTTAACAATTAAAATAACCATATAGCATTTTGTTTGATAGAGCCTGGAACTGCATGTCTTGCACAATGAGGTCTAAAAATCAATATGGCAGTGCTAAGTTTTCTGCTGACAGGGTGTTTTGGCTGTCCCTTGGGACCTGTGTACGACAGCAACAATACCACAATTACGAAGTGCAAGACAGATGTAGCTAAACTTTTACCTCGCTGACAAGAAAGAATGCACCAGTTAGAATGTATTAGCCTTTCCCTTGACAAGCTTAAAGCGTGAGACAGTTGCATGGGAAAGACTAGTGCAGTAATCAATCAAATTCGTGTTTTAGTCTGTTCATGCTTGTAGCTAAGAAACTGAGACTAAAGGGATGGGGAAAAAAGATCATGGGCCATAGCTTTTATATCTCATCTTTTTAATCCTAGTGCTAGGAGGGTGACCTGTACGTACTGGAGATGGGAAAGGCTTCTCCGCAGAGCCTCAAGACTCGCTGCACCAGGTTTCCCTTTTCCTTGAAGCTTTGGAAGCATTTTAGTGTGAGGCTTACAGCGTCACAAGATGCTTCTCATTTCCCAACCTGACTCTGATTTAATTCTTCTAACATTCAGTAGTTTTTCTTGCTCTTTTTATTGGTTCTTATTTCATCTTTCTCTGGAGTTTCAGGTAGCAATTTACCTTGGTTTGCACTAAGGTACACCAAATGAGAATAATATTTTATATCCAATACAGACCAGTGGGGAATTTGGGGATATTTTTAATCATATTCCGAATTATTTCTGGTTTTGAGACAATTTTGGCCTTTATATAAGTGAATTGTGCAGTATATTCAAATGTCTTTTAGTGGAATAATTACTGTTATAATCTTAATTTTCCCATCTATCCCTCAAAAAGTATCTTGAATGTACCTGGGTAATCAAATATTTAATCCATATTGTTTTTATCTACTTCTGATACACCATTCTGTAATCAAGGCTACTGGACTATGCAGCTGAAAGCCAATTATTACTTATTAATAAGAATCTGTACTGTTAACAGCGTTGAGGACTCTTGAGATACAGAGAAACATCAAACAACAAAGGTACAGATGTTGAGGAAGTATTGTGTGGCATGAAGGGCTGAGAGACTCATAATTTTGTTTGGTCTACAGTGATGTTGGCAAGAACCCTTGTGAAAAATTCCATGTTGATTTATAAATTTTGTCCTTCCTGGAATTCAGTTCTTGGTGATTTTCCTAGATGTTTTGTGGTTGGTGTATGAAATGGCATAGTCTAATCAATAGAATCAGTGTCAAGACACTTTCCTTATGCTTCTTGTGTTTCAAGTGAGGTCTAAGATTATTAATGGGTACAATTTCTTGGAAACAACTTGATACTTATTTTCTAAAACTTCCATGTGATATGGCCACTTCTGAGCTATATGAACATTTCCGTTTCATTAATCATTGTGACCTAAGATGGGCGGGTCCCTATGTGGTTTACTATTTTTCAGAGTTTGGGTTTTTTTCTCCTCTTAATTACTTGGATTTTGGGAAGTAGACATATATAAGCAGCTTGCCTGTTGATGAAAATCTCACTTTCTCTGGGCAGTGTAACAATTCCAAAATAAAGCTCTATTTCTTCATCTTCACTAATAAGGACTTGTGCTTCTGTAACTTCAAATGGTGTGTAAGTTCTGCACTGATACTTTGTGTATGCAGTTGCGGCATACGAATGGTGTTTTAATACATGATATCTGAAAAACCACTGTTGTATACTCCTAAATCTAAATATAAAATACATTATCAGGTGGCAGAGTGGTTTTATTGGGGAACTACTTGGAAAGCAAAATTCTTACTGCTGTCAGGAGAGAGTAACTGAATATTTGAAAAATAGTAAGCCCTCTTGTATTGTTTTTCAGAAGCAAAATTTTCTAAACAATAATTGTCTGTCTTAGGGATTGTAGTCTCCATTATATATAGGAGCCCTCTCATGCCAAGCTCTCTTTGGAGTTCATGGCCAGTGTAGAAGAATTAGGAGTTCCTATTAGTTAGTGGAGTGATGAAGAATAATTCATAAGGTAAAACACAAAGTCAAGTTGAAGTGCAAGTGATAAATCAAGACAGAGAGCAAAATAATACTTTTGAAGCAGAAAAGTTTGTGGGGACATTGAGGAAAAACCTGACCTTTGCTATTAGTGTTTCTTTAGAGTTCTTATTCTGCAGGCTTTCTTGTAATATGGATGAGTTCTTGTTATTTGTTATGAAAATGTTGCTCAAAACTCACTGGAAGAGCTTTAGGGTTTGTTTGCAAAATTAAGCTGATCGACAACTTTGAATGACAAACCTGGCTCTCCTCTGTGTTACGATACAATTTTTAGTTATCTGATACCATTTTTTTTTTTTTCTATCAACTACTGCTTCAGTTCAGTAATGAAGTTGGTATGGTATTCTTTTAGACATTCAGTAATGTTTCTTCAGAGTGTTTCTGCATCTTCCCAAATTTATTTAATAATCATGCACTGCTCTTGGTCTCCTCCCCAACTTTTGAGTGTTAAGTAGGTTAAAGCTAAAAGCAATAATATTTCACTGACAGTTACTGTACTTTGAGCAGATGTTTTCACTGAAGAATTCATTCTAAATGTGAGTCCTCATTTAGTTTCATTCTTTTCAATATACACTTACATGTTTCTTTTGCATGTGTTGTTTTTGATCACGTTGCTGACATCTTCATTAGTAGCTCTTTTACAAACTCTTTAATTTTTCACTTTTGTTTTTTTCTTTTTCAAATCAAATGCCATGTCTGAAACACTATTTTGCTAGCTTATATGTTATTGTCAGGTAACTTACTTGTCAAATGGGTGGTTAGAGCATCAAATATTAAACACTATCTGTGCTGCAGTTATCTTTTATCATGGGTAATTTATCCACAATCTGTTTATACTAATGCCAAATAATTTTGGCTGTTGAAATAAAACGGTCTAGTATACATGAAGGTGTATCTTGGGAATAAAGAATTTTAAAGCGCTTGGTATAATATAAAGCTTATCAGTAACTGTTTCCCAAAGCAGTCTTGCATATTATCTGTACTTCCAAAGCTTTCTGATGTATTTAGTTGTTTCAGTGCATTAAGAAATAGAGGGAAGAAAATTTGTCTTCCTCACAACTGGAAACTGTATGTGTCTGAGAGTGTCCATAGTGAGTGAAGGGTGAAAGCTTGTTGCATTAAGTCATGGAAGATCTGAGGCCATAGAACTTAGAAACAAATGATGTTACCTCAAGGGACAAGTTACCTCCAATCTAAAATGGCTTTGCTCAGGTTCTTCATATAATTACTCTGTCCCAAACTTAGAACAAAGTTATGCCTCATAACCTTCTTACATCTTGGAAAATCGTGTTAAAACATTACCAAAAGCATGTGCGACAGGACTAGGAAGTGTTGCTGATAAATGCATGATTTCTGCTTCTGTGCCTGTGGTAACATGGGAAATAAGTGCATGAATGATGTTTGCAATTTAAACAGAAACAAAGTGTTTAAGAAAACCTGGTAGTGTGAAAAATTCTCAACTGAGAAAGTTTAGAGAAAAAACCTGTAGTGGCTATTTGTGATTTTATTTAAGGTTGTTCTGGTTTGAGAGCATCAGGATAAAAATTTGCTTGGGCTGCCTGGCCCAGGTGGCAATCACCATGGGGGAGGACAGGACCCTAATGGACCAATCATGGTGTTCTTTCCCAGGATGCTCAATATATAAGGGCCCCTGAGAAAGAGCCCTGGGCTCTTCAGTGCCTGCTGTGCTGGAAGGGTTGTTATCAGCTGTTCCTCATCTCACCTTGAGCTGCTGGTGTTCCTGCTTCTGTTTTCCATGCTGCAAGGGAGCACTATTTATGAGAACATGTTGCTTTTCCCTGGCTCCCCAGGTGTAAGTGACTCAGCTCCTTTTCTGTTGTGGTTTTTTGTTTGTTTGGGGTTGGTGTATTTTTTTTTGGTGGTGGGTTGTTTTTTTTTTTTTTGGACTATGGTCAGAACTCTGGGCTGGGGCACTTCTGTCTGCTATTGAGTCAAGTGATTCTTCGTGATGGTTCTTCCTTATGTGGAAAAATTTCCTAGTATCCTTAATGAGGCAGACTTCAAAAGAAGCAGCTCTGGCCTTGCCATGTAAATATTTGTTGTTTAGGTAATTTCTCTTAAAAGAATAAGGTTTGTCTCATAACTTCCAGTGTTTTAATATTTTTCTACCCAACTTACCATACTTGTTCCATTTGGTTTAAATGCTCAAATACCATTTACAACAGTCCATGATTACTTATGCAGTTGTATTTTTAATTGGGGCAAGGATGTTCTCATTCAGCTCCTACCTTGGGCTGAAAAAAGCTCGTGATGCAAGTTGCCTCAGAGACCTAGTTGTTATGTTTATGCTTTGTCCTCGAAATAGTCTCATTGCTTCTTCTGCAGCTCATACTTGTCTAGCATCCAAACAGCTGGCATTTAAGCCTGCCTCAGATGCAGGCTTTAGATAAACTCTGAGGCATGAGGGAAAAGAATGCCTGAGCGCCTTAGGTGGACTTGCTGAACCTCCACATGATGTGGTATGATCAGGAACAGCAATGGATCATATTTGTCTTGCCCTGTGTGTCATATTGCATTGTATAATTAACATAGGGCAGTCACATCTGGAGAGGTCACATGCAATCAAGTAGTAGAGGGTGAGTAGAAAAGTGTCCTTTTCCGACACCGAATGTATAGAAAGCAACTTCAGAGGGCATGTCCTGCTATAGTTTACTTCCTGGGATGTAATCCTACACAAAATGTAATTGAGGCCAGAGTTCTTGAGGTTTTTTTCCTAGGTCTAATAAAATATATATATGTGTGTGTACATATGTAGATATGAGTAGAAATATGGAGTTAAATGGCTTCACATCAGCAGAGCAGCTTTGCCTGCCTCGTTTACCATGTGCCCATATAACTGTGTGCAACATGAATTAGGGGTAGATCATAGTACTACAGCCATGGTAGACATCCTGAGAGCTTGCCAAGCAGAAAAGCAGTTGTTTATTATTATCTCTGTTTAGAAGCAGTTATATCCAGGAAAATGCAATTCGGAACAGAAATTTCTAAAGCTTGTAAGGTTAATTCGCTGTGAACTATTTTAGAGCTGCTATTTAGTTGGTGCATCTAAAATAACTAGTTTGCTTCATAATTTGCCAAGGTACTCATGCCAGCACTGTACCTGTACTGGGCAAAAAAGCAAATAAGGGGATCAAGGAGATGCCTATGAAATGTGATACTAGTTAGGTGCTCCAACTGTGTGTCACTTGGGTTTCAAGTTTCAGTGATGATACTGTCTGTGAAACAGGCAGGCCATATTGAGGAGGAGGGGTTGGGTGATGAGGAGAGTGAGCTCAACTGTGATTACTTGGGAGGTGGCTTCTGAATGGAGAGCTGACAACACAGACAAGGTCTTTTAATCCATGCTGGTGGAGCAGGAGGACTAATCAGGTGGTGATAAAAGGGAATAGGGATTTGTTTCTGTAGAGAAGGGAGAATTTTGATATAAGAGTTGCTGCGCTCTGGGGTCAATTGTCCAAACTGAGTCTCTCTCTCCCATTTCCCTAAGTTTTTTAGGATACTAAGCTGCTTAGAGTTTAGGTTTGAAGAATACTGGACCAATTGTTTTATTTTTTTTTCCTTATAGAAAGGAAACATGATGTACGGATGCAACCTTTTGCGTAGGATATTGACATTAAGCTGAGGTGGCTTTTCTTCTGTACTTTGCATTGTACTTCTTCAACTCCATCTGTGGTTGTATGCCCATCAGCTGATGCTGATATCTGTGCATACAGGGAAATTGCTTTTAAGTAACAAGAAATTCCCTAGCAAAGTAAGGTCTGGTAATGAGTTCTGTTGGCTTTGGTTTATCTTTGTACTTCCAAACCTTGTGTAAATTGACAAAAATATCAAGAAGTTGTCCGATTTTATTTTTCCTAGGTGTGGTTTCATTGCTGTAATTAGGGAAATGCTGACTTTATTCTGAGCACCTCTATTGTCAAGGCTGGTTCTTTACGGTACAAAATACTTAGCTTTGCAACCAAGTAGGAATGGCCAGATGAGTTGATCTGCCTGTCATCCAGAGCAGCTCCATGTAGTAGAAACTGATAGAGCCAGCTGCTTTACCACTAGGGCAACTTGAGAAAATTATTTCAAAACAAGCCCAGAGGAGACTTATTTGTGCTGTGGTCTTGGTCTAATCCAGGCTTGAAACTATCATGTTTTTCTTATTCCATGTTTCTTAAAGTCATTGTTGAAGATTGGCAAAACCGGCTAGCCTATCTTGCAGCATTTTTCATGAAATTATTAGTTGCTTTGGCAGTTTTGTACTGTGCAAGAATTGAGCTTTTACACAAAGAAAAATAGCTGTTCTGAGTTGATACTTGCACAAGAAGGTTAATTTTGTGATGTTCTTTTGTATTTGTATCTGTGGAAGGGTGATTTTTGCATCTGCGTTTGGCTATCTAGCTTTATAATATTAGAACAATTGAGAAAGCACATTGAAAGATTTAGAGTTTTAAATTACCAGGTGTAATGGAATATGTGATAAGCTTATATAAGAATATTTTTCTAGTTAACTATGTAAGCAATTAGAGGATGGCGCTTTTTTTCCCCTGATTTCTACTAATTTTTAAGGGGTTATCTTGTGTTACTTGTTTTGTCTAACTCAGGAAAGTGTGTGATAATCAAGTGCAGAAGTTGCTGGTAACAGAGATCAAACTCTTGTCTCTAACACTGCAGCTATTGTTACAATGAGCCAATGGATATTTTTTTTTTTTTAATTCCCTCCCCTTCCTTCTCCAAAATGATGGCTATACACCAAATCACCTTTGAAAAATAGCAAATGTAAACAGAAGTCAGGGTTTAGATGTCTCCTGCATGTAGTAAATCATAACATCTGCAGAGAGGCATGCATTCAGAATTTCTAAATTTTACCTGTGGTGTTCAGAAAATAAATGTACTGTTAATCAGATACACATCTATGTTTTAAATGTGATGGAGTTTTTTTAACCTGATGGCGACATGCTACTGGTAAGTTACAGTTGTTGCTACTGCTGTGAGAAATGGTTAAACAAAATAAATAAATGAAGGATGTGAAAAGCACCAAAGTGAAGTTTAGCATCTTAGTCTCTCGGTCAGGGGCCTTCCAGCTATCATTCCAGAGGAGTGAAATAAATGGAACAATTACAGGTAAGGTGCACCTGGTGTATTTTACTGAATATAAAACTGAAAGGCAAAGGACAGTCATTTTGACTTTTTGAAACTCTGATAATGTGACACACATCCATTCTGCATTCTTTTGGAGGAAAGAAAAAGGCAAGATTTTACTAGTGCATCCGGTTTAAAGGGAGGAATTGCAGGCCAGTGCTTGAAACCAAGCCAGTCGTCAAACTCAGCCTGTGCTGCCTTGTCTTCCAGTAGTAGTTTCGCCAAGAAGGTGCCAGGAACATGTGCCTGGTCTCTGTGACCCATCACAATGCTTATTGCATTCAGAATGATGGAGGTGTTACATATGTCAGTTGATGAGATAACTGTTACACCAGCTGTGTAGTTCACCACATACTTCTCTGGCACCAATTTATGTAACCAGACATTTGTTAGTAACATCACCAGAATTGCCTTTGTAATTAAAGGTTACCTGTCATGCTATGTCTTTTTTGCTCTTCTTCCTGGCAAAAAGGAAATAGAAATACAGTTCTCAAGTCACCTCTTCATTTATTTTAAATATTGTTAAATTACTTCCAGTGTTGTCAGGTAACACCATTTTCTGTAGCACTGGCCCATCCAGTGCTTTTGAAGGCAGAAAAATGCTCAAATCACTTTGGATACAGTGTGGGTTGAAAGTTTGTGCGTTATTGGCGAGCTGAGAGAGCTGTTTGCTGTGAGTGGGTAAAGGAGGACGAGAGTCTCTGTTCTTCTAATTCTAGGTCTGTTACTAGTGTTATATGGAAAAAGGTAGGCTCAAAACTGAAGCATCTTCAAGTCATACGTTCTAATTGTATAATGGGAATGAAAAGCTTCAAAGTATTTTCTACAAATCAGTGACTTAGTTTTAGAAAAGAAAAGAAAAGGAAAGGAAAGGAAAGGAAAGGAAAGGAAAGGAAAGGAAAGGAAAGGAAAGGAAAAAAGAATCTCAGCACTCAATTGTATCTTGTGGATAGATGACACAGTGATATATGAGACCAGCCCTGCTTTTGCTATTATAAGTTCCCGACAGTCACAGGGAACTGGAATGCACTCTCTGCAGGCAGACAGTCTGCCCATATTTGAGGCCATAAAGGACTGGGCCCAGAGTGGTGTTTTTGCTGTAGAGCTTCTACAGTTCCATCTCAAAAGATTTTCTTGATGCACCAAAAAGAATTGTACATAAAATCTGAGCTGGACAACAGTATGAAAATGTGCTTTTAAAGATGATCTGATGACCCCCTTGGTTTATATTTGAGAAGATGAGACAGCTCTAGGTGGAAAGATTTTGATTGGAGATCCAGTGTGTATGTGAGTAGGGGTAAGTAATAAAGAACCAGAAAGTAATAAAGAAGGAAATTATGAAAATGACATTAAAGATGAGATCTGGCGGGTATGTTGGGAGATATGGACGAAACAGACTTTGGAGATAAAGAGGATGGGAAGAAAGGGAAAATGGATTGTGAAGAAAGGAAAAATTAGAAAGAAAAAAACCCAACCCAAACACTGGAAGGCTCTTAGGCTTCCCTGGAACAAGTAGCTTCAGTGCCAAATCAAGATCCTAAAGGCATAGAGTGATGACAATACATAGTGTGGGGTATGGAGTTAGGATGCTGAAATTGGAACTGACTGTTCTGGAAGGAGAGAAGAACGCACACAAAATAGTGACGGTGAAGTTTGAAGTGAATCACTTAGAAATCTTACATGTTTTGTTTTGGGTGGTTTTTTGGTGGTATTTCCTTTCCTGTTCATGATGCTTTTTTGGGAGGAGTGGTCAGGATCTGGTGCTATAGCTTTTTGTGTGTTTCCCTAAATCCACTGCAGTTTGATGTGGATGGACATAGCTGTAATATAGATCAAGATATCTACTCTCTGGGCTTTCATTTCTTACCAGTGCCATTATCCTCTCTGTTTCTTTTCACTGTTGTTGTTAGGCATGTCATTAGTTTTTCTTGGCAAAGTCTTGCTGAGTTTTTGATCTGCAGTTTCTAGATGTTTTCGAGTATTGCAGTCCGTCCTGCAAGGATAACTTGTGATCCTTGGAGTCTGGGTGCATGAAAAAGCATGCTGTGCAAATGGTTTCATCTTCACTGAGAATTTTTCATTTTTCTCATCTATCCTATCCTCCCTATTATTTTGTTTTTCTATCTTACGTCACTCAAATGTTATTTTACTTTTTTGGTGCCTCTTCAGAGTATTCCTCTGCTTATATCATTTACAGTTGTCACTGAAGATGGTTAAGTATAGTCTAGTAATGCTGGTGGGGAGCCTAAGAAAATAGAACTTAACTTGAAAATATCTTATTTTTTTCTGAAATAAAAAAGATTTAAGGAAGTGGTGAATAATGTAATAAATCATGAGCTATTAACGAGACTGTTTTACTGTCAAAATCCCCATTAGACACACATACCACTAACAGGATTGGTAAATTAGGAACTGTGTAAACTGAGATCCTACTTTCATTCAGTGGAAAAGATACATGCTGAAGCCAACTTGATGTTGGCAATGTATAGTGCATCATGTAATAATTATTATACTCAAAGCTCCATTTAAAAAAAAAATCTAGTCTGGTGTACTATACTTCAACAGCCCTTTACCTTATAAGGAAAGCATGTGGTAAGATGCTTTGCTGTTATTTCAGGGTAATATTTCAAGGAGAGATGTGAGCTGGTGCCAGACCAGATTTTGGTAAATCCTCTTTATTAAATAAAATGTGGGATAAATGTTTTATCTATTGAGCAAGCTGTCCTCCAAGAGCTTTGGGATCTCTGTGGCAGTACTCTTCTTTACAAGACTGTTTGGAGCCCAAGTGCTTGCTTGCTTTGTGAGCCTTGGACTTTGGGAAGCCTAAACTGTTTGGTGTCAAGCCCAGGTACTGTGGGTGAGCCTGCAGCACTTCTGGAGGAGCAGAGTCTTGCTTCCACTGCTCTGTCATTTCATCTTTGATAGTTCTGTTCTGTGTAAATTCCCTTCCTTCCAATGTGTCGTCGTCACAACCTACCGTAACAAGATGACTGTAAGAGTTGAGCAGTTTTCAAAGAACTTAAAATAGTATTTAGTATTTATCATTTGCCTAGAGAGTCTTAGATTGTCTTAGACAATCTGCTGTGAAATTCCAGGGGCAAATGCTACACTTAGACGTCCCAGTCATCCACTTGTCACTTTGAAAATGAAATCCTAACTTTGTGTTTTTTTCATCATTTTGTATTGGTAACTTTTTGCTAGCATTAAAGTCTAAGTGAACTTTGTTACTGACAATTATGGCCAGTGGTATGGAACTCTGTAATCTTTATGCTATGTAGGGGGATGCAGTGTTGTGGTAATGGAGCTAGTCTGTGATTTATTCCAGAATTAATGATGATTTTCTGTTTCACATACCATTGGATCAGGGATGATCTTGGGAAGAAGGTGCATAAGGAGGCAATCCTGCCCTTGGTTTTGAGATCTGTACCCATGTTGTGCTGACAGCTGTTTCTTATCTCTACTCCTCTAGTTCAATGGAACCACGTTGTACAAATGCAAACGCTTTTCAAGTGGGAAATGGAGGGCCATTCCCAAGGGGCAGGGCCAAGACCTATGAACTTCTTCAGCTGATCCACTTCTTGGACTAGGTCCTTGCCTTAAGACAATGTGTTAGGAATAAAGCAGATTGTCGTGATATAAGGGACGAGATTGGACATAGCAGGTGCTTGCAATGTTATGTAGAGAATTGTTGGAAGATGCTCAGATACTTCAAAGGTGGAAGGAAGGGATGCTAGATAAAATAGAGCTATGTAATTAAAGTCTTGTGCGGGCTGTCTGGGGCCAGTGTGTAATCGTTCTTTTCATACAGTCAGTCTGTGAAGAATATTTTCTTGAATACAAAGATCTTGATAAATAAAGAACTATTTTAGTGCAGTTGTGTGGGACGGAGGAAAAAAGTGAGTAGGCAGCATGTTGGCAGAAAAAACAGAAAAACTGAGCTCTATGTTGATAAAACGTACGGTCAAGGGTTTAGAGAAACTTCCTATTTTTTTTTCTTTGATTTACTAAATTTTAAGGTATAAATTTTAGGAATTGTGCTTTATCTGATGGAATTTATACCTGAACTTAGTTTCAAGGCAAATGCATAGCAGAGGTCAGGAGTATCCCACCCAGATAACCGCGTGGTCTTAAAAGCACATATATGCACTTTGCCTTTTGCATGGTGCTGTTGGGCTCAATTCAAAAGGAGGTTGACAGTGAATAGTGAAGAAGCTCAAGTTTCAAAAAAATTGATGCATTAAGATAGGACTAAAAGAAGAGAGAAACATGAAAAATGAATGAAATATCTTGGAAACTTTAGGAGACTCCTGAGAGAAGCTGAGGATCACAGTCTGAGGTATATAAAAGCGGAGGGAGGATGAAGAAGGAGCTGTGAGCCACTTAGCCCATGACTCTTAACTAACAGAACAGCCAACAAGTCTGTACCCTGGCCTAAGGACTTGACATCTGAGCACCTTCCAAAAGAGCACACTACTGAAAGAAGGAACTAGCCCTTACTGCTGACTTTGTGGGAATGCCATTTTCTCCCCTGCTGTCACTTGCAGACTGAAAATGCAGATGCTGTTGGAAGGGTTGGGCAGGGCCCCACCTAGAGCTGTGGAGTCCGCAGAGAACAGCTATTAACGATGTCCATGCCCACAGAGGCCTCTACCTTGAATGAAAAATGGGAGAGAAACTGAAAAAGAGGATGAAATAATATTTTGGAGCTTGTCCTAGATATCCGAGACAGAGCTGCATATAGCTCCTGTTCTTTCCTTCTGGTGATGCCTGGTCTGTGGCATGGCTTTGTGTTGTAGGACAGGAGGCCTTATGGCAGTTGTGTGTATGGCAAGGAGGGGAGTGACAGACAGTCAAAAATTGAGGTGACTGGTTGGAGCCCCAATTTCTGGAGTAGCTGGAGGACTATTAGGCTTAATTAAGGTAAAGGGTGACAATGGCTGTGGGTGGGAGGAAGAGGCTCTATGGCTTAGTGGCTGCTTGGAGGTCCCACAGGTATAACACCAGCTCTTGTTACGGGCTGGTAGCAGAAAATCGTGGAGATGTAACAAGGGCAATTGGTTGATGATTGCTTAAAGGATCTGTAGGAGAGTGAATGTCTCTGAAGCTTAAGAGGATTTCTGAGACAAGCTTCTAGACTGTGGTTAGTAGATTTAGGTCTTTGACCTTAAAGTGCAGTTCACAATGGAACAACTCTAACTACAGTAACATGTCAGTCTCATCCTCATGCTTTGAAAGGCATTACATATGTTATGGCAGCAGTTACGAGGGGCTGCTGTATGAGCTTGGTGTGGCACCAGGAAATGGTATCTCCTTGCAGAGATTTAAACCCATAAATTTGCTGCATGTAAACTACACTGCACAGGTTTGTTGTTATTCGTTGCCCAGGATGGACTCAGACTCAGAGCTGACTGAAGGTCAGATGATGACCGGGAATGTAGGGAGAGAGGAGAGGATTTAAGGTCTGGCTGTAACTCTCCCTTCATCCATACCTCCTCTGTTTAATACACTATGGAATCCTAATGCTGGGTCGCTCTGTTGATGCTTTGATTTGAGCAACAGAAAAGTGCATAGTGTAAAACAGGCATGGCGAGAGCTTTAAACAAAATAACTTGGCTTGGTTGCATATGGGCTGACTGCTTTTGCATAGTTTTTTGTTTTCTGTTTTCACGGAAAGATCCTAGAAGATAATGTAGAGCTGGATAAATGAAGTAAAAACACAGGGAAACGGAGCAGAATACAAGATTTTATGTGCCTTGCATGTGATCCTCACGTTACTTAATTCTGATACGGGAGCAGGATTTTGGTCTTGTTTCCCTCTTAGGAGCTGAGGTGACTGAGTGTTTCATCTCATGAGTTCTAATCCCATGGCCCACAATGTCTGCAGGTTTGGATTACGTGTTAACTGTGAATTGCTGGTTACTGGATCCGAGGCAGGGCCCGAAGAGGTCCCTACTAGGTGTAGTGCGCACCTCTTTGGAGTGAGCTCTCTGCAGCTATTTTATTGTAAATTGGATTTTATACATCACAAAATGTTGAACCTGGTTTGAGGTTCCAGTGAGGTATAGTTTCAGACATTCTATTGTAGTTACTCCGTTCAAGCTTTTTTTTTCTGCTCAAGGAGATGAAGTAGAGTCTGAAGTTTTCTGTTCATTAAAATGACATGAATGACTTGATTCTGCTTCCCCTAGGCCAAGTAATATTTCCAGTGGAGTTAATAAGAGATTTTTCTGAGTAGCATGTGAGGATGAATCTTTCTGTTTGCAAAAGCATCATTCATCACTTACTGCCATCTGAGGATCACAGGCTGCTGCTGTGTACCAGAGTGAAAGTAAATGGATTAACACTTACTGAGCTGGAAGTCTTGACGCTAAATCCTTTAACCTTATTATGTTAAAATACATGCAGTTCTCTTTCCTAATAATTTCAGTAATCCTTGTTTTGGTTTTCTTTGTGCTCATTGCATGTATACATCATCATGTTAACTGTGTTAGAGCGATAATTGAAATGACAGTGCTTCTTCTGCTTCATTTAGATAACAAACATCCCCGTAGAAGGAAGATGCAGGGATTTAGAATTGAAATACAGAGGAATGTTTTATGAAGTAATCAGGGCAAGTTTTAATTAACTTAACCAACCACCAAGGTTAACTTCTCTTGGCAAAAACTCTGTGGCAAAGCAAGCTGAGGAATGTAGAGGGAATTAGTCACTTCAGGGATTTTGCCCCAGGAATAAAAATCCTAGTGTCAGGTGAATATCTGTGTGCTCCCCTTCAGCATCCCTATGGGAAAAATATATCCCTGTTCTTTAAACTATTAACCTCTCCTCTATTTGTAATGACCTTGGGTGGCTGAGTTTATAAAAGAAGAGGGAACACTTAGGAAAACAAGTTAAGCTTATTTTTCCAATGTAACAGAAAATTAGAACTGTTGTCTGCAGTTTTACCAAGGACTCTCATATGTCTGTTTATGTGAGATTCTCCAAACTTGTGTGGTTTCAATTGAACAAAAAGGGATCTGAGATTTTTAGATTTCTTTCAGCCAAAGAATACGTTAGACATCCACAGGGGCAGAGGAGCAAGCCATAAAAAATAAGCTTCTGTGAGGCTTGGAAACCTAACTTAATTTTTCCTTTGTCAGAACCTTTGGGCTGAATTTGGCTTTGACTTGCACCCGGTAGAATCCCATTGATTTTAGTTAGGATTCTTCCAGTCAAAGCCACATCAGAGTGTGGCCGTTGACTTTGAAGCTGGCAATAGGTTTGAAAATCCTCAGTGCTGAAGAAACTGGAGATGATAAGATTTTTAATGTGTATGTTACTTATACTGCAGGAACTGCTACATTTCATCAAGTCTGCTTGGGGGATTGGAAAATGATCTCCACTATTTTTAGGAAAATGCCAGATGTTGTCATGGTATGTCACAAACTTCTGTCAGTGAAATGTTTTTTAACAACAGTACTAATGTGTGGTATTCTGCTCATGTTGTACAAATAACTAGATGTCAACCTTCATATCCTCAGCAAACTCCTTTTACATCTGTGTGTCTGCTTAGATATCAATGTTATTAAAAAATTTAAAATATTAAAAAGGAAGTGGAAGTAGGGGCTTGCTGAGGAAGCACAGGTTGCAGTGTTCTCTCACTTTAAATTAGGGTGAAATACAGACAACAGAACAAGGCATGAAATCCTTTTAAGGAGGAATGAAAGAATGTCAGCATGCCTTTTCAAAAGTTACTCTGTGTGTGTACGTACATATATATACATGCAGATCTGGATGATTACCAATATTTAGTATGTAAAAACTTAATCTCATGCTGAGAGAAAACTGCCATCATTGCCATTTCAAATTTATATATATTTAGTCTGATTATGTGGAAGTTAATAAGGTGGACATGTGAGATGCCTCAATTTTTCTTTCAGGAGCAAATTGTCAATAAGCTCATAAATGGAACATATGATTTAGAGCTTTATGTATTGTAATACTGGCACACAGAATATTATTAAATATTGTTTGACACATAATTAATAGATGATTCTGTCTTATGAAAGAGATTCCACCTGGCCATTTACCATTGTTGCCACAGCCACTGTGCTGAGAGTTGCTCTTACACAACTGACTTTTCTCTTGAAGATTGAGTACTGGCAGAGAAGAGCGATGCTGTTTATTTAGTCAGTCTGGGTAAAAACTTTAATTTGGAATGATGTTTTTGGGAGGTGGTAGTTTGTTAGACTGAGAATTTTTCTTGAGGAACTTGGCGTAACTATTACAAATGCTGATGGACTGTCATTGCTGTGGAATTGCCCAGATGGAAGACTTAGTTTTGATCTGAAGAGCTAGATTTGTGAAAATACTTAAATGTGTAGAACTTCTGTTGAAATCACTGGAAACTGTGTCTTTGTCCGTTTCTGCAGCTGATCCTAGCAGAATAGTAGAAAGTAAAGAGGAATACAGGAGGAGGCAGGAGAACATAGGAGGTGAATTAGTGAAGGAAGATATTGAAATCCCTACACTCCCTGGAATCTGGGCAGCCCTTTCCTATCATGGTGCTTACTCTGCTATGTATTGGATACTTTATGTATAATCTTCTCACTTTTATCAGGTATGTTGTGCTGATCTTATTCCCTTGCACTACTTCAGGCATATTACTGCATGTTGTCATTGTCTTAAACTTTATCTTCAAGATCCTCAGAGCTCTGATTAGTCTTTTCTATTTTTAGCTTCATGCACAGAAGCTGCGGCAGTTGAGCGTTACTCTTTTAATAGTTCTTCATCAAATCACAGGGACATGGTGTGGGATAGCTCCTCCTTTTTCTATTTCTGTCCAGACTTCTGAACATCATGTCCTAGGTGATCAATGAATTAGAAAGAATTGAATCTTCTGTCCAGCACTAGAGATATAACATTCACCTGAGATCATTGGCTTATCTTCTAGTACAAATTCCAAGGTGTGATCTCTACCTGAATAGGCAAACCTCATTTGAAGGCCTAATTGTAACTTAATTAGTCCAATCCTATCTACTTTTGTGGACAGAAATCATGTCAATGGTTGCATTTGTGAAATATTTGCACCAAGGAAAACTCCTCATGTGAGAATTTTGGTTTTTAGGGCTGTATTGTAAACAAATTATATTGTATTTTCAAAAATAACTTGGATAATTGTATTTTAACTTGGTTATAGGAGAAATAGTATTCACTTGGGCGAAAGCAAAAAGGTAAACTTAAACCAAGATAATATTACTGCTTGTTTTTGGCTTGAAAATTGTAATTTAAGGAAGACAAAGGAGAGAAGAGAGCCTTGGAGCTTGCCTAGATAACTGACAAATCTCAGCAAGTGACATTTGTGGTTTAATTGAACCCATATAATTTGAAACCTACTGCCTTACACTTATCTCCCTGGAGATACAGTGGATTCCCCTTTGAATTTAATGTCAAAACCCCCACAGATTCAGGCTAAACAGATAAACTCAGGCTAGATAGGCTAGTTGCATGTTTTGGGGATATACAGTGAGATGCACCTCAGGTGCTTGGGTGCTGTTTCAGTTGTGATGAAGCCAAGCTTCGTGAATAATGCCAAAAAAGAATTGCAGTTTCATATTTATTTGTTTATTTTTTAGCTTTCCAGAAAGCACATTTTAATCCCTTTAGTATACTCTCAGAGAGCTGCTAAAACAGAACTTCAGCTTTTCTTGATTTTACAGGCTTCACTTGAAAAATGATGTGGTGAGCTCACTGGCATTGCTGATTTCTCCTCAGCCCATTCAGTTTCTTTCTGACTAAACTCTGACTGTTCTGTTGGTTTGGGGTTTTTTTGAAAGATTGTTTTTGTATGTATGGTTGTTTTTTGTGTGGGTTTTTTTTTGTTTGGGTTTTCTTTTTGTTTTTTTTTCCTGTTCCTGTGGTGGATTTTTGTTTTATTTTATTTTCAGTCTTACGTAATTCTGGGCTGGTTAGTTTTTATTTGTGGTTGCCCTGTTTCTGCTGCAAAGCTTGTTAGCAATGTTTCATGAAAAACAATACTGTAATTGGGACTTTTTGTGGAGGGTTTACCCATTGCTTCCCTGGTAGCTTGTCCGCATCCATGTTCATGCTCTAGGTGTGAATGTGTCCAAGAACTAAAGACCTGCAAACTCCCTTCTCACAGCTGCTTCTTGGCCAGAACTCCAGATCCCTGTATGGATCTGCAGTGCTATGTCTGTGCACCTAATGTGTAGCAGAAGATCCCACAATTGAAATATTATTTAGGTCTGATATGCTGGGTACACCTAGAGATCCTGCCGCATTTTTTATTATGGCTCTTCCTTGGATCCAGTCACCAATGGATTTTTTCGGGCTTCTCTGACAGACGGGGAGATTCTGAGGGAAAGTATGTAGGTAGTGTGATCTCACTCCTCAGAACAGAGTTGTCTGCTGGTCTCATCACTGGGAGTTCTAGTGGACATGGACTCAAGAAAGGCAGCTTACTTTGTCTTGGGCAAACTGTCATATTTCTGTATGGTGTTGGCAGAGGGAAAGGATCTTGAAGTGGGTGTGGGTATCCAGGCCTGCACATTAGAGGGAAGTACTGTTGGGTGAAATGAAGGGGAGGAATTAAAAAAAAAAACAAAAAACATGGAATTGGGGAAAAAAAAAAAAAGCCCAAAACAAAACCCCACTGAAAACCGCCATGTTTTTGGGAGACAGGAGAAATACTGTTACATAAGGTTTTGTTAGGACCATTTTCCTTGTGAAGATATTTTCTCTTGTGAAAATGACAAAAAATGATAGCTGAAAATGAGCTTCAGAAACTCTGCTAGCTTGGCACAGTTCCACTCTTGGACTGTATTTCGGTTTATGATTTTCTCGTAGTTCAGTATGAACTCCTCTCAGAGACAACAGACATTTGGAAAATGTACTGTTACCATCATGATTGGTTTATTTAATTTCTTACATTGTTGAGATGATGTTGCACTTAAGGCTTGAGAGCCTTCATAACATAGTATAGTAAAGATGGATTGACTGCATAATAATGGAAGGCAGTGGTGTGTTGTCACTTTTTACAATAGCCACACTAAGACTGTACTTTGAAGGAAATACCTTGTTTCTCCTCCCCGATCAAGCTCATTCACCCTGGAAAGAAGGCATGTAGTTATGTAACATGAACGTCTCTGATAGTGTCTTTGTTCCAGTCTCATGTCACCTCTGTGCTGCTGTAGTACCACCTGATTTCGCACATAGACTAAAATGAATCAATTAAGGATTATTCTATTTTTTGAAATAGTAGTTCTGCTGTTACTTCTCACTGTAATGTTAGCAATGACCCTGGAGTATCTTGATCTTTAAGTCTGACAGAGTTGGGCAATTTGAAGCTACTAGTCATTTGCATTGTCACCTTCAAGCACAGGTAATCCTGATGTTTCATGCTTCTTTTGTGTTGTAGAAATACTCTGGTTTTCTGAGGTGAACTTTTCTTTGATCCTGTATGTCATCTTATTTTCCTAATTTATGTTGTATGTGCTCTTAAAACTTTTCAACTTGTGCATGTATCAAATTATGAGGATTAAACAGGCTTGCTTTGCTAAAAAAAAATCCTGAAAGCTAAAAGTTTTCCATTAATAACTTGAATTTTTTTCCCCTGAACTTTTAGTTAGAAAATGAATATTTTGTCTCAGACCAAGACTTGAATGAGAATGAAGTGTTTAGTTTGAAGCAATAAAAATGTGTTGGTTTTACTTGACTTGATGTAAATTCAGTGCCTAGAGAAACTGCGTTTTGTAACTTGTCTCCACCATCTTTCTTCTGAGAGTTTAGGGACCACACAGAACAGTACACACATGGGTCCTTCAGTTGCAATTTGCCTAAGCAGGGCAAATGAGAGTTCCCCTGAAGTAACAATTCAAATTGTTGCTGTCTTTGACAGGGACACAGGGAGGGTTTGGCAGCATGTTACCTGTTTTTTGTTCCCAATGGTGAATTCTTCCTTTTTTTCCTCCAGAATTCACCAATAGCTTGCAAACATGAAAAGTTTTCTGAGTTTTAGTCAAGAGGCAGTTAACTTACCAAGTATTTCATCCATGCTTTTATTGTTTTTGAAAGACCTTCTACTCCTCTGTCATCACCGTAAAGACAAACAGTTTTGTGGCATACTTGAACAATACTGGACCTTCCAGAAAAAGTAGCTGTATTTGCCAGGAAGTCTAGCATGTAGGACACAGCTGTAGGTCCATTTTTTTGGGGTCAGCACTTTCAGCCACAAAATCAGCAGTCAGTTTCTGCTGTATGAAGCTTTAAGCAACCTTAACTTGACAGAAAGGAGTGCTATTAGCTACATACTATAGAGCTGGTGCACGCTTTCAGCTCAGCAACTAAGTGGAGTCCATAGCAGGACAAAGGTTTAAGCTGGGGGAAAAAAGTGTGTAGTAGTTGTTGCAATCCCTGTTGTTAGTGCCACAAAGTGGGCAGAAATGAAGAACTATGTATAAAAAGCTTCTTCTGTTTGACTCCTCGTGTCTTTTTTGCCTACCCAGATGCTTTGACATGAATTTCTGTTCTATTTGCATTAAAAGTGCACAACTACGTTGTGAGTTTTTTTAATGCAGTGTTTCCACAAGCGAGTGATATGTTACCATACTGGGGTTTAAACTTTGTTTAAAAAAAATGTATTTGTGTGTGTATTTGGTTGTAGACCTTACTTCACTAAAGTTGAACTTTGGATGCTCATCTTCTCTTGTCCAGCTTTAAATGAGCAGGAAAGCAATGGTCAGTAGGATCTTGAATCAAGTAGTGTGTCAGTAAAAACTTGTAAGCAGTAGATGGCACAGGAGAGGTAAGAATGAACTGAGAGCAACCATTTCATAAGAGTTTCTGCCTGTATCTTTAAGCTGTTTAAGAAGACAAGTAATCAAGTTAAGAAGGTTTGTATCTACCCTGCAGAGTGGCTGTTATGCTTGTTAACTTGATCTTTTGTCATAGATCAACTGACGTCTTTGCATTGTACATTTAATACCTTTTCACAGCAGGAAATTTAGAAAATTAGTTTTCTCCTTACACTGTCTGGTAAATGAAAAGTAGACACTGTATATTAATGTAATAAAAGGTACGGAAGTGTATGCATATGTGCTTTGCTCATTTCATGATTTTCCTAGTGAATAGATCCTGAATACTTTTAGCTGTTGTGCCAGGAAACAAATGCCATGAGCATAAATTTTGCAATACGTAGTGCTTTGTAGCTCCCAAGATAGTGATCAAAAGTTTTTCTCAGTTCATGTACCCTGTGTTATAATGTCCCAGGAAGTTATTAGGTGTTTACTAAGGACAAAAATACTTGTTTTATCCCTTAGATTGAAGAGTGAAAAGTTACAGGGTAAACAAGTTCCCAGGTACTGGACTGATGATTACAAAAATAACTCCGTCTATTACAGCAAAATTTTGTTGTTTCTTTTTTTTTTTGCCTTTTCGCTTGTGCAAGGGAAAAGCTTCGTATGGGAGGTCTTGAAGGGAAAGGCCACAAGGGAACATGGTCTGTCAGGTTGTGAAGGGTCAGGAGCAGGGAACTCATCTCACTTGCGCTATTGACTTGATGCGTGACATTGAGTAAACCACATTTCCTCTGTGGGCGTCGCTTCTCCTTTCCTTTTTCTCTATGTCATTCAAAATAGTGTAAAATGCTGCTATTCTGATTGTTAATACCCCTTTTCTATTCGTTTGCTGTGTTACCTAAGCGTAGACAAGTGTAGGATTCTGTACGCTTTCTTTCACTTCTCTTATGGGGATGATTTCTTGCTACTGTTGGTACAGCCCTAGTAGATTTTAAAAAATGTTGACTTTCTGGCTCACTTGTGTTTACCCTATCCTTAAGTAAGATATCCCAGGATAAATGAGAAATAGATTAGACTTGCATTAGTGCCTGTTTTCATGGGCACAATACGCACTTTAAATCAGTGTATTTCTTTGACTGCTTTAACTGCAAAAGACAAAACATGCTTGCTACAATGAAGAGGAGGGATTTTTTCATTCCACAGCAAAGATGCATGTTCACCTTGATTCTGCAGTGGGAATTGTACCAGACAGTAAATTAACCATAGAGCTTTGGCAACATGATATGAGTAAAAGTGAAGGAAAGCATAGTTTCAGAATGAGAATTTGCACTGAACTACCTTGTATAAACGATACTGCCATTGCCTATTGCAGAGATTATGTATGTTAACACAAGGCGGCCGGGTGACAATGAGCTGGTCCTAAGCCCAGACAAGTCTGTGAGGAATATGCTATGACAATACTTACCGATGGTGTCCTTTGCCCACTGCTGCCAAAAGAGATGCTCAAACCTGTTACCAATGCATTGTAATTTAGTGCTTTCCAAGACAACATGAGTTCTAGCTCTGTGATGTAGAGTGGGAGAGGATATCGAATGAAAATGTTTGGGTCCCAAAAAACAAGCAAGAAGAGCCATTGGATTTTTGGCTACTCTGAGCTTCTGGGGAGGTAACTGAGTGACCTAAGAAAATAATGACTTTAGATTCTAAATTCCTGAAATCTAATTATTTATTTCTATATGGAGTCTGTATTTCGCTATAGTTGGAGAGCATCTTCAAGTTCCTGTAGAATTTCCATTTTAGGGACTAGGTAAAAGGTCAGTAATTAGTTGTTTCTACTTTGTTTCAGTTGTGTGTCTCAGGAGAACCCTGTAGCATCACCTCCATGTTGCTTAAATGTTCTGTATGTGTCATGATTAGACCATATTTGCACTCTTCTATGCCGTTTGTTTTGCCTTCACTGAGGTGCAGTTCAGTCGCCTAGATTTTTCTTGACTTTGTTAGTCTCTGTTCACACTAGTACCAAAGTCGTGAACATATATATGACATCTTGCAACATCCTTTCCCGTAATTTAAGATTGCAGATTAGTTACACAACTAAATACAATTTTTTTAAAAAATATTGCCTTCTCTTAATTATAAGTAGTACTGGCATTTTTGGAAGTTTATTTAATCTAAAATAAGCAGCAGGTTAAAGATTCACCGAATGCATAAATTAATTAAAACAATGAAAATATTGCAAGTGGTTTTCTTACCACTGCTGTGCCTTTAAAGTTAAACAGGTATCAGGTTTTCTATGCCTTAAGAGGAACAAAGAGCTTAAACTTAAATTCCTCTGATGTTTACAGCAAAAGGAGTGCTTTGTGAATAATGAGGGAACAGAGAAACAAGACACACCGTTTCAGATTGCTTGTGTACCAAAGAAACTTAAAAAAACGCCAACAAATCCCAACCCAAACAACCCAAAATACCCCCTTCCTCCCCAAATGCTAGCAGGGGGAATGTGGAAGAGATGAAAAGATATTTCCAGATTTTAAAGACGTTTACCAAGGGCTCTGTTTTCTTCTGTCAGTGGGATACTCAGACTAATCTGTAAATAGCGTCTGTTTATCATTAATTGCTGTGGCTCTGTGATTCCTACCTCCCACTAGGACTTCCATGACAAATAAGATGCTCTTGGCCAAACAAAATTCCATGAGGGAGGAGGGGGAAAGTAAACAATTAGCAACAGGGTAGGGCACCAGTATTAAAAAAAGAATGTAAACAGGAATGGAAAACAATGTCCTGAAATACTGTATGAGACTAAATAATTTGTTGCAGCACAAACTAATTAAAGGCTACATAGTAATTCAAATAACATAGTTGGTTTTCAAATATCTTTTTAAATGGGAATATTGAAGTGAGGGTGCAATGCCTCGTAGTGGCAGACAGAAAGAGCTGTCCTGTCAGAGAGGGCCGGTCTGCCTTGTAGAAGCCATCACCCATCCTGTGTTTGCAGAGTCAAGTCTGGTTTCCTTGCTTCCTTACATGTTATTTTGCTGCTTTATGCTTCATGCTTTTGAACTGTGAGCCTGAGCCGTATTTGGTTGCCGAACAGTTGAGATCTAATATGACAGATGTTTTGATTATGTCAAAACAGTAAGAACAGTTGATACACTGTGACACTGGTTTCTGTAGAATTGCATTTGTACCACTGTGTGGTCAAGCACGTTGTGATAAAAAGCCTGTCAGAATGAACCTTGTGCAGTTGGCTCACACATTTTTCCATGTCTATTTCTCATTTTTTTTAACTCTGGGTGAAAAAAATGAAGCTAGATGAGATTAACCCTCAGACTTATATTTTAGTAATATTTGAGTAGTAGGAAAAAATACAGGAAATCAAATTCCTGACAGAAATGGGGTGATACACTTTTTTTTTTGTTGTTTTCCTTATATGTTATTTAACCAAGGCTAACGGGAGATACTTGGCTAAGTTCAATCGTTTGAAACAGTCCCATAGAAGTGTAACAGAGTTAGACTGTGTTTTAGACATTTCCAGTTCAACTGCTTTGACAGGAGTCTCTTCTTGGATGTCTATAGGCTATTATAAATTGATTTTTCTCTTGTGTCTAATAGTTTTAATGCCGAGCTAGTAGTGTTATCCTGAACTAAATCTAGTAAGAGAGAGACCTAAGAGCCAGTCCTGCTTTCATACTGTTCCTTGGCTTCCCTGCATGGTAAATCTCTTCCCATTTACTGTAATGCCCCCACGTAATCATTAATAGCTAGCTTAGGGCCAAAATCTGAATTCTGGAAAATGCAGTTTGACTTAAGCTACCAGCTGTAAAGGGAAATAATGTGCTAATAAAGGCTGTGTTTCTACCCCATTCTGTTTTCTCCCTAACAGCCCTTTTCATCAGGAAACTTTAAAGCACGCTGCAGATTTCTAGAGAACTTGTATATAATGCCACAAAGTAATGTGACCAAGATGGTGCCCATTAACTATGACAGCAGTGGAAACATACCTCAGTTTTTTTTCTTGGCTCGGCTGTTTTAATTCACTGCTGGTGGTTCTGCACATGGCACTGGTGATGCTGGGTCAAACCAATGTGCATCTATCTACTGTGTTGTCCCTGACTGACATGTCTGTGCACTTAAAGAAGGAAAAAAAAAAATCAATTCTGGTTCCACCTGCCCAGCTTCTAACCATTTTCTGTTTCAAGACTTACCAAGTTAGATCTGATCTTGTTCTTTGTATTTTATAACAAGCAACAGACCAATTCTCCAGGAATTTGTTTCCCTTTTGCATCTATTTATTTGTCTGAGAAGTACCTTTGTTTGTGTTAAACCAGATATGTGAAAATTACATTGTGTCCCCTAGTTCTTGTTTTCTGAGAAGAAAGTGAATAACTGCACCTATGACTTTCTTTACACCATTTTTATAGACTTGTGTCATGATCCAGTAAAGAGCTGTCTGTATTCCATTGGGACGAGTCCTTATCCTTTGTGGCCTCTTTTCTGATGGGGAAGCTATTTTCTATCTCTAATTAACAACGCTGCAGTTTTCTGTGCTTTTTATACTAGATGAACTAACCAAAATGACTGAGTTCAACTTCTTGAGTAGCAAAGGCTAATTTAGAGGCCCTTATTCAGGGCCTAAGGTTTATGTTGTTTTTTTTTTTCTTCGTGTGTATTTATTTGGATTTCCCTGCCATGTAACTCAGGATTGTAAGCCTTTTCCTGTCGCTATTCTCAGTTAACGTTAGTTCTGGAAAATATTTATTCTCTTAATTTGCTTATCTGCAATGTGCAACCCTCACTGCTTTTCCCCTCATTGATGCTATATCGAACAGTGAAAGGTCCAATTACTATCAAAAGGAAATCTTACAGTTTACTGCTACTTGTTATGAAATTAGAGCATTTATATATTTAGTTTATCTGTAATATTTTTTAGGAATTGATCTGGGAGAGTGCTTTCTCTCTTATTCCATTGCCTTTGATGTAAGACTTGGTAAAAAACCTCAACCAACCAAAAAACCAAACAAACAAAAAAACCACCACCAAAGAAAAACACTTCCACCTCTCAAGAAAAACCAACCCCCAGAAATCCTGAACTCCACTCCCTATTTTTTTTTCTGAAAATTAAAAATTTTCTCTATTGTACTTTTAAGTTTCCATAAATATAGTATGGAAGTCATAATTACTATCCTCAAAGTTGTAATTTCTCTGATACTGAAGTTGATGGTATGTTATTGAAGATCAGTGTCCTTCTTGACTGAGCTTGTATGGCTCAGGCCTTGGAAGAGCAAACTTGCACTCCACCTAGCCAATATATTTCTGTTTTGAAGTGGTGAAAACGCAGGTTTTCTTGCAAAAGTCTGTCTTGCTTTCGCAATCTTGCAGTCTTGCATTTAGTACCAAACTTTATGTTGATTTTCATCAAAAGCAGCAGTAGTGGAACTTTTAAGCTATTTCACCAAAGCTTTTAATTACTTGAAAATTGTTGTGGTACAGAGGGACTAATGTGTTCTTTTGAAGTCGTTCTTGGAATAATTTTCAAGTAATAATTTTGCTGGAATGATTTTTTGAATAAGGGCAGGTAAGGCAGAAAATTTACAATAGCGTATCTGCTCACATAATCATGACAAAGAAAATACTAGGAATGGTAATAGAAGGGAACACATGAAAATTTTATTTTATTTTTTTCTCAACTGAAGAAGCAGTTTGCTGTTGCTTGCCCTCCATTTGGCTGTAGATGAGAGGCATTGCTGAAAACGCTTCATTATCTGTTAGCTAGTAAAGCTTTTCTTTCATCAAATAACACTCACTTGATAGCGGAAAAAATATTTCCCTGCTTTGAAGATGACAGCAACATACTGTCATATGGCTTCAGAAGGTGACAGTACTGACATAATGGGATTTTTTTTTTTTTTGTATATTACTTTCTCTAGTATGTAGCAGCATTTAAAACAAATAGTTCTGGTTTTGTATATGTAGACAAATTAAGTTCTTACTTGGATGCCAAATGTGAGCAGCAATTAGGGCTATTATCCAGAGGTGCTACAAATATGTGGAGTGCATAGATTTGGAGTGGTTTTGGAGGCTACAGGAATAAAATGATTCTGGCAAGGGTTGAGCACAGACATGGGGGAACAAGAAGTTCTGTAATGTGTAACTTGAATTACGGCTGTTTATTACACCGGTTATAGCCAAGACACTTGCTTCGATCAGTCAACCCTTTTTTTTTGGCCATCCTCACTCTTTCTCTTTGTCCTTATATTCACATGTAATTAGAAAGTTTTATTCTAGCTTTGTAATGAATTCATTAAGTTCCTGTTCTGGAACATTATTCCTGTCAGCACATAACAGAAGTTGCACAACTAATGGGTGTGGAAGTGTAGGAAGATCTAAACATACCAGATTTGACTTTCAAGAGCTGACTGTCTAAGAAAGAGCAAAGAACTATTTCTTTATTAAAAAACCCTCAATCAACACATCAAACATAAAAAATCCCTTGATCTGTTCCTGTGATGACAAAAGTGCACTTTTGACATTTATTAGATACACAGTACACAAGATTGATATTCGCTTTGTGTTCCACTCAGGTTTTCTACCTGAAAATGGATATTGGACATACACAAGACAGTCCTGAACCATCTAACAAATGCATCTTTTTTTTTTTAAACACAAGATTATTACAGAAAAATCAGACTGTTAGGATCGTGAAGTATCTCAGTTGAGAACTTCTGAGGGTTTTGTTCCTTTTTTTCATCAATGCTGGGATACCTTAATTTGGTGACATCTCCTTAACAGTTGTGTGTACTTAGAACCAACGAAGTCCAGTCTTACATTTTGTTCTGTTCACATAAAATTATGTAGAATAAAAGAACTGTAGTCATTCATCTGCTTTTGTTGATATTTAAGAAAATTATCCTGCCCTACTTCCCTTGTTAGTCTAGCCAGCTTCCTATGGAGGAACAACCTTCTCTCCTCCTGCTTGGCTGAATCCCCTTTTAAGGCTTTCAGCTGGAAATCCTGAGGTGGTTGAAATTAATATGCTCAACATGGCTAGTCATTGTACCTCATGACTTGCTGCCCAAAACCAGCGTGGCTTTAGTTTTGCATCTCATCTGTTTAGGCAGGGGAACACTGGTTCACCTCTGCCAAGGTGAACACTTTAGCAGCTGACTGTAAAGATAACCACATATGTACATCAGAAGGTGTCTATGCACATATGGATGTGATACTTAAGCTTTCAAGGACTAAATCTGTTTCATGGAACAGATTTCTCAGGGGGAAATGTATGAAATAATTCAATTTTCAAAAGTTGGTTTGATGAGTTAGGAGCAGTGGACTTGTTTAATTATTGTCACTTTGGAAGCATTTCTATCCTCTGTTTTTGAGCTTAGAAAAATCTGAATTCTGCCTTTAAGTTTGGAATATATTAAAATTCCAGCTTTTAATTTTTTAAGAAGGGGACTATGGCCTGTTGGCTGTTGTTTGTTTATATGTACAGACATCATCTGTGACCTTTTCATCTAGGTTATATTTTCTTTCTACTGCTAGCTGGCGTGACTTTTTTTTAACAATGGTGTTCAAAGTACCTATGTAAAAGCTGTGGGAAATGTAATTGGTGCTGAAGAGTTTATGCTGATATTTAAGTGACAGTTCCATCAATTTTAATTTTGTATGTTGAGGCAGGTAAGCTGGTAAATCTTGCATTGTTGAGTCTGTTTTTCCTTTCAGTCTTGAACTCCACGTATGTGTTGCTTCTTCACTCCTTGTTAAGAGTGGATACGAATTGGTTTTTCTCCCTTCTCTTGAAGAGGCAGTGCTTCTCTACTATTCCCTTTTTTTTTGATTGTGATGGTAGAGTCTTTTTTTCTTGCACTTAATTTAGCTAATGGCAGAATGTGTCCTGATAAGCGGTGAAGACTGCTATTGACTGTTGGTTTTGATTCAGTTTCTGAGAGGATGAACCTGTGTCTTAGGTACTGGTTTCTTTTAAAACCAGCCAATTAACATGGAAGCTCTGTGGGAACTGGAGCATTCATACTGTAGAAATTTTCATGTTTCCAACTAATTTTTCTCAGCAAATCTGAGTTCAAGACATCTGCCAAGAGGACTTGCCCCCTTGGGAGCTTGCCTGTGGGTGGACTGGCTAGTCTTTATCTGGTTTCCATTGAGAGATTTTTTGACAGTGTCAGTTCCTGTAGAAATTTGTTTCTACAAATCAGCATTTTTCCACTGGAAAGAAACAAGTTTCTTTCTAGAACTTTTGACTATTTTTAATGAAAAACAAACCGAAGGAAAATTGAGGAATATTATGACCTCACCTGGCAAAGTCCTCAAAATGTGTAGTAGGAGAATAGCCTGTATCTGAATGGTCCAATTGGCAGGCAAGGGAAATTGAGGAATATTATGACCTCACCTGGCGAAGTCCTCAAAATGTGTAGTAGGAGAATAGCCTGGTCCAATTGGAATGGTCCAATTTGGCAGGCTTTAAGCCCAGTGCTGCCTGCAAGCTCAATCCTTCAGTCCTGCCAAAGTAGATGACCAGACAAAGTGCTGTCCTAGCCTTCCTTCAGAGTAGTAGATAATGTGACAATAGAAGAAAGAGGTGTGGCAAGAGGTGATTGAGTTCCCTTTTGGTCACTAAGATCATTTACTGCTGTGTATAGCACTGGTTTTCGTGAAGTTTCTTCGTGTGAGGTGGGGAAATAGTAGTCCCTGCTGTCACTTCTTTTCTTTTTGTTTCCCACTGTCCTGTGGCATGTGTGCAAAAAGTCACTGCTGCTGCGAAGGGAATAGCTCTGTCTCCGAGAGGAGACATCTGGATATCTCAGGGCAGAGGTGTGTGTTTTTGAATGTCCAGTTTGGCAGTTGAAAAATGATGGAAGTTGACAGTTCAGTCCTGCCAGGTCCTCACCACTTCAGTGTGAAGGGGATGTGAAATTGCTCATTTCTGCCATCAACCTGTGGAAATGCCTTGGAGCTGGCATTTGACTGTGCCACCAAAAAAAGACTGGGCCATTCTGTACTTAGCAGTCCTCGTAGGAGTGTCACAGGTCACTCCTGCTGA
>NW_009726520.1:206785-252101 GCF_000703405.1 Apaloderma vittatum | reverse complement strand
AAGATAAAATCTGTTAAGACAGCAAAGGGCTTTTATTTGTAAGGTTAGAAGATATGAAGGTGGGAAGGAGTGACAATTTTTAAAATCAGTAGGTTACAAGAAACTTATTGATCCATCATGGCTAGCAATACGAAGCTAAATAATAGAAATTGTTTAGCATTAAATCTGTCAGAAAAACATATTTGCACTTTAAATTTTTTATTTTTCAATTTTGATCCATGTGTGCTTCAAAACACTCAGCACTGGAAGAACAATAACTGGACATAATCTATCTCCTTGTTTGTTAGCTAAATGTAAACTGCATGTTTCTGAGTTCCATGTTCCTATAATAAATTACTAGCTTGTGAAGGATGAGATCCACTGTGTTCTTCATCAGTGAAATCTCCACAGGTGCCCCAAAGCGTAATATGTTTTCATGCTGTTGTACTTGGACCAAGTCAAGCTGTGCTGGTAAAGCTGTCTTTGGCTGAGCGCAAGCCTCGTAATCCATAGGTTATGGCTCTGCCAAGTCTGGTGGGACTTGGGCACAGCAGGAAGAGGTCCTGTTCTAGCATGTGCTTGGCTGTAAGCAGGGAGTCCAGCTCCACAGGTCCCACCCAGTAAACATTTGGAGCAGATTGCAGCACCCTTTATCACTGTGTTAGTGAGAATCATCAGGAGCTTTCAAAAGCTCATTAATTATATTTTTTTCTGAGCATAGTGTTTTGGCATTTTGAGTACAGCTAATTACATGCAGATCTTAATCTTGTAGGTTTCTTTTTCCTTGTAATTAATTATTTCTTCATTATCTTTAAACTGTTTGACTAAGCAGTTTACATCCGGCTCTCCTTGCTTCTTTAGCAGATGTCTTTAGAAAACAGATGTTTCTGTTTTCAAGAGAGGAGGCTCATCCTTCTCTGGATGGAAGAATGCTCCGCAGTTAAATTGGTGGCACTGAAAATATAAGGAAACAAGCACATTCTTCTGTGCTAAGCTAAAAATATAACATTAGTACTGTGACTGGAATATATAAAAATACATATATATTAAAAATACATACCAATAGTATATGTACTATATGCACATATATTTATATATGTTATATATAATACTAAAGGTATATATACCTTGAGGCTTTTTGCCTACTCTAAATTCTTAAATATTTTGACTAGAGTTTTAAAAAAGGCATGTAAATGTTTGTTAATTTAGTCTCACTGAAGCTGATGACAGAATGGAGCATTCGGAAACATTTCTAAGCTGAGTAATTTGTTTGGGATCTTCTAGTGTTGTTTAGATAGTGTTAAACTCATGTGCCTGGTCAAGGGTATTTTAACCTTGGTCTGCTTGATATTCGGAGTGAAAGAGTTAACTTTTCAAGAAGATTTTTTTAAAAATAATGTTACCTACAAATCATTTCTGATCTCATTATTGAAAACTGCTTTTACTGACAAATTAGCTTCTGTGGCCAGAAGATAACTTAGATTAGTCTTTAATAGATATTTGGAGATGATCTTTGTTAATTAGGATTTATTAGCCTTCAGCCAGACTCCAGTGTTTGATTAATCTAAGGTAATTAAACTTTCCTAAATCTGTCTGGCTAATCAAGAAGAGCAGACCTATCTAAAGCTTAAAGTTCTTCATGACTACAATCAATGGGAAGTTAGCCTGCCTGAGGCTTTCTGGATTGAATCCAATAAATTGAAATTCACTTGTGTAGATATGGCATATTTGGATAGCAAAGGCAAAAGGAGTACTGTGATAAGTTCTGTTACTATTTGCTTATTTTTGTGAGGCTATTAACATTAGTATAGATGAGTCCAGTTATTGACCTGTCACACAATGAAAACTTTTTTTTTTTGTTAAAACCATTCTGTTGCAATATGAAATGAAGATTATTACCCAATTATGAAAAGAGAGCACCAGTTGAGCGTGCTGCTTTGGGCCACAGTGAATCAGAAGAATGGGTATTGTCCTGTATTCCTCAGTGAAAAAAGATCCCTGGTGTTTTATGTAGAATCAAGGATTTAATGTACCCAAACACTGTCAATACTTTTTTCTAGTGTATGCATTATATATATGTTTTACAAGCTTGGGTATTGGCAGTGATTCAAATTTCCAGTGGCACCAGGAGCATGTGACTTCTCCTTTGACTCTTAATAGGAGTAACATGTTTATATGCCTTAGTAGCTTTTGAGTTTCCATTTTGAATTTTAGAGAAGTTTTGATGTTGCTACTCTACAGTTTATAATTTCAGTGGGAAATCTCAAGAGATAAATCACTCTACTTCTTGAGTTCATGTAGCCTCTAAAATTTCCTTTGCCCAATGTATGGATCACAGGGGTTGCTACTACAATGGCTTCTAAATGTCCAGTATCTGATAGGTGTAACGCATGGCTAGTTCTGCAAACTGTCTTCATGGTGTGTGGCTTGTACTGAGCAGGCTGGGCAGGGGTTAATGGTGTTAAAGACTTCATATCTGGGTATGTTTCTCATACATACTCGTCTGATCTATGGAAATGGTGTTAGAGAACAACTTAGTTGGTCAGAAAATGGAATAAGATACTGGAGTTAAATGCGTTGTTTTGTTTCTGCCTGTTCCAGTATGAAGTGTTTTCCACGCTTTTAAATTAAGAAGCACTTGGATAGACATGCAACAGGGAGTTTGCATTTAGAAAGTCCCAAAGTAGTGTCTGTTTATGGAGTATTAAGACGTGACTAACTTAGAGAAATTGTCTGGGACTTGCTATTATCTGAGAGCTAGGCCTAGACTAAGATTTGCAGTCACCTGGACAGTAGTTCCTTTTCCTCAGGCTCTGTTTAAAATGTGCAGATGAGTGTATGACCTTAGGTGCTTTGCCAGGATGGTGTTGATGCTGATGAGACCCACAGCTCTCAAAATGCTCTGAGAAGTATCTGTCTCAAAGCTTAGAGAGAAGAATTGCTGCCAGCATGGGGAGAGATTGCTCCTAAGAAGGAATGTGTGTACACACAGATGTTTGGCTCTCACTGAAAGCTCCCTTGATTTAGTATTAAAATGTGGTGTTAATAAACTGAGAGTTATAACTCATGTGTTGGCCAACTGATGGCCTAATATGATCCTAATTAGGAAGGTTCATCATCAGATAAATGTGTCTAGATTGACTCTGATGTATCAGGACTATCATCTAAGACCAGAGAAATCTTTTCCTGACACTGTAAATTTGCAAAACTTGTCTGAGCTTGCCTTAAATGAAATTGTTTTATGTGGGTATGTGTTGGTTGGTACTTTCCTTAAGTACAGTGGAAAAATACATGGCATGCTTTTATGAGGATCATATGTTTGTTTTTACTATGACCCTTCTCAAAGCAATTTGAGAAGATTCCTCGTTCTTTCCAGACTTTCAGCTGGAAATGTTACTAGGTGATTTGGTTTGTTGTTATAATTATTTAAAAAGGAATGAAAGAGTTGTGAAGGACTTGCTGGCATCACAAAATTGCGGCATAAATTTACAAGTCATTTAGGTGAACCTTATGAAGTTAAAAGGAGGGGTTTTTTAAAGTGTTTTTTATTCTTAAAGACTGACTAATTTTATTTTTTTTTCTTTACAAAAATTCTTTGGTTTTGCTCCACATTGTGCCTGAAGATATTTTAAGTGCATTTAACTTGTCCCCTTGTGCTATCAAGTCCTGATTTTTCTTTATGTGCTACAGAAATGCTTCTGTTTTGAGTTGCAAATTAAATTTGATGAGAAGTTATAAATTCATTAAACTTTTTCACTAGATCTTTATGGTCTAGCCTGCGTTCTTTTACAGGCTTGTAAGGTTGATATTTCATTGCTGTCTTCTCATAGTCCGAGCGAACGTAAAATTTCTATTCCTTAAGCAACCATTTTGAAAGAACCAGTTTGTGGAGACAGCAAACCCTGTATTTACTCAACATTACAAGTCATCTATTACAGAGTGAATGAATGTGGCTAATACTATATTAATTACAGATCTAACTTTTGTCCTCTCCTATTTTTATTGACACTTGTAATTTGAGATCTGTTAACATTTTAGATATATTTTGCAAAACTTGGACTTAAAAGCTGAAAAAAATCTCATTTTTTTGTGCCTTTTTTATTCTGGGAAATGAAACAAAATATGAGAAATTGAGAGGGACTCCACTAGATTTTGGGAAATGGAGTTTTGGATGCTTGTTCAGGGTACAGCTCCTACAGCAGAGGTCAGGTTTTCTAGTCAAACAGTATATCCATACTCCTCCTTCCTTGTCTTCTGGTTTGCAGATTATCTCCATTACTGTGACTCATTTCCCATACATTAATGACTGAAAGAAATTGAGAGACATTGCAGTATCTTCATATATGAGCCATCTGTGTGATAACTTTGAGAACCACACAGGTGAAGTATTACTTTTACCTGGAGACTGGATACTGTGATGTATGAAATCAAATGGATAAGTTGGAAGGCAAAGGTCAAAGTTCTTGGCATCCTGTTCTTCATAAATAATTAACCTTCACTTGTTTATTTATATTTTATGTCTTAAGACTGGTATCTGGTTAAATGGAATCTGGACTTGATGTGAAGTGCATCTCTGTGGTACTCTGTTCCACTAATTCATAAATACTTATTGCCTTTCTGTTAATCTCACCAATTGTTTTTTGTGGCCTCAGCATAGTGAGAAGTATTGAGTGTTCCCATGAAATGAGGAGGGACCTTTACAAATCTAGGAACGGCGTATCTGAATAGTGTGTTACTGTTGATTGTCCTGTGCCTGTCATGTGGGGAAACGGAGCAATTGGACTTGCTGCTTTCGATTTTGCATTCTTTGTAAGTAATAATTTGATAAACAGGTAATTAGAAAACCTGAAGTAACATAAATGTCACAGAGAGCATGCTAGAAACAGTGAATGACATACAGTGACTCAAAGCTGGAAGGATCTTGCATTTTAAAACGTGAATTTCCTGGGAAAAAAAAGAAAACAATCAGTTCTGAAGACTTTTGCGTTACAGTTGTGGTCAAAGTTTATGGTTTCTAATATTTTGTAGATTTTCACTGTATTGCCTTCAGAAAAAAAAACCTAAGATCTTACAATTCTGCATATGAGGGTCTCTAGTGAGATAGAAATGTAGAAACATTATTTGCATACTGGAGTCAGGTTCTAGGTTTAAGATTCTTCTTCTGGAGAGAGGCTGGCTGCACTTTGATTTGTTCTGAAGGAAATTGGCAATTCACCCAAATGTGATAAATTTCATTCAATTACACAATTATTTTTTTTACTTCCTGTTGGAATTTAACATGCAGCACAAAACTTTCAAAGGTAACATCTCCTGTTTCAGCTGCTTTCAGAAATGTTTCTTACTTTCCATCAGAGGATTTAAAGAAATTAGTTTAAACAAACACTACCTCATTTGTCTATTTTTGTTATTTAATTACTAGTTTATTTCTGTTGAAGATAACTTTTTTTTAAGTGGGGAAAATGTGTTATTCATAATCATTCATGAAAAAGCAGCTTCAATCTATGCTCTAAGAGAAGTTTTGGGAAGGTTGTGCTGCCTATCCACATGTTATACATTTAGTAGAATTAATGTGACTGGAGTAATTCCTGTTGTGGTATTAATACTGCTAGTTACAGCTAGCACTAGATAGTGCAGAGGTTATACCCCTGAGTTCACAACAGAGCCTTTCCTTCTTTGTTTTGGTTTTGAGATGTGTGTGTGTTGGTTTTGGGTTTGGATTTTTTTCTTCTGTTGTTATTTTTGGCTTGGTTCACAGTAACTCTTGAGACTCACAGGATTGCTTAAGGAAATGAGTAAAAAAAAAAGAACCTCACAGTACTTGGGTTGAATTAATTTATTTAAGTCTGTATTCTTTAAATTTAGGTGTTTAATGTTAGCTAGTGTATAAGGAATTAATAAACCAAAGTTATCCTTTAGAAAAGCATTTTAAAAATTCATGAGGTTATCTCTCCAGGTTTTGTTATTTTTGTATATAGTACCTCATTAACAGTACACAACTTGATTCCCTTCTGTGAAGTTCTGCTAAAATGCCACTTAAAATGCTATGATTGCATTGGCCTACCATATAACAAACATTGGTTTGCATGGAAGATCAGGCCTTAAAATAGCATGAAACAAAGGTATTTGAAGGTATTAGACAACATGTGACTTAGGTATGTAGTCATAGGCTGAGTATATAGGAATTTTAGTAAAACTGGATTCCTGAGAGAGAGTTTATATTTGTTTATAAGATGCTGCATTATTTATCCAGAATGTCACGAAATGCAGCCCAAAAGGTACATGTGGAGGGTTTGCATTGTTGCGTGTGGGAAATTAGTTTTTCTGAATCCAATTACACAGACCACATGACCTAATTCAAATGAATACTCCTCCATCCACTACTTAGGCGAATGCATATTTTTAACAGAAATAATTAATGAACCCTAGAACTAACTATAAAGAAGAAATAAAGAAGCAAAGCAAAACTCAAATAAACATAACTTTGCCTGGAATTAGTTGAGTTAGCAGGGCATAAGAACCTGTAAGTCTGTTGTGACAGATGTTCAGGGAAAAGAAATTCACCAGGAACTTTTTTTTCCCCTAACCTAAACCGGTATTATACAAGTAAGATAAGATTTATCTTTAGTAACTGCTTGATTTCCCATTTAACCCTATTTAAAGATTTTTCAGGATTTAAGAAGATTTAGAAAAAGAATAAAATACTATCTCAAAAAATACTAAGCCAAAACCTCAGACACTGCTAACCCATGACACAGCCTTGGAGGATCTGCAGCATTAGCCTGAGGGGCTTTAGCTGTGGTGCTGCACTGGCTCTGAAGAGAGCTGACATTGCTGTGTCTCTCGTCAGGAGTTTCTGGTCCATTTATTTGCTTTTATTAAAACAACATGAGCAGAGGGCTCAGCCACAATGAGACCTGTTCTAGAATTAGTGCATGATCCTATTAGAATATGCTTAACCTTCACTAAATCTCTTAATTTGGTTTAAATCAATCTTAATCTGCATTTAGATCAAAATCATTCCTGTTGGAGAGAGATAATGAAAAGATGTTTTGGGTAGAGTAAGGTGCAGTAACTTAATGTGTTCACTCATGTCATCAAGGGCTTTCATCAGTAATTGTACACTAGAGCATGTTTGTCTTGCTGTGACTACTCTGTAAATAAGTACTTTGGCAATACTTTTTCTGCCTTTATATGAGCTGAATAATATATGCAGAGCACTTTCGGTTCTTATGAGAAGTATAATTTCAGCATGTGATACTGGTCTTGACTTCATGAACATGTTTAAAGCCATCTGACTGAGTATTTCAATCTGTTGCTAGCCGTGAGCACTTCAATAAAGTTCTGGTCAGTGTTGAGGATGGGAATGGGGAGTTGTGGTGTTGGATGAACAGAGAATTTTCCAGTCTTCGAGGCAGCCATTCACTGAGCTGTGTGTGTGTGTCTGCATCTCTTTAGGCTCACTTCTTCAAAATAGCGATAGGAGGTCCTGTATCCTGTAGGCATGAAGTTTGTTCCATTAGTTGAAGTTGTATTGTTGAGTGTATTCTGGATAAAATATCAAGCCAGCAGAAGAAAAGGTGATCTTTCTCAAGACAGGACAAATAATTTTTTTGTGATTGATGAGAAGAGACATCTCTGATACTTGACAGCAAGGAGTCGAAAATGTTAGGACTTCAGAATGAGTGGAAGAAATCTGACTAGACAGTCTTCAGCAATGGATGGTGTTACAGTAAGGTTTGTCCTGCCTACTTTGAATTCACATGTATCTAATGTGGTTTAATTATCTAGTAGTCAATAACTTTGTTGTATTAATGCAGTGGAGAGCAGAAGGTGTAAATGAGGAGCACCCCATTTTTAGGTTCTGTCACTTTGAGGTGTGTCTTCATTTCTGCAGTTTTGATTTACTTAGCTGTGATGTATGCAGACTAGAAAGACCAGGCTGAGAAGGATTTCAAGAAATGTGACAGCTCTGCTTCTGTGTTTCCCGTGACAACGTAACTGTCTCCTCTTGCCGACAAATAGCAAACAGATTTACTGTGTTTTCTTAGTTGCCTTCAGTTGTAAACTTCCTTCAGAAACATGTCATGACTTAAGATGAAAAAATATTCTAAATAAACAGACTGCTAAGGAGAAAGAAACAGACTTCCTAAACTGACTGTGATTTAGGTCTTAGAAATTCAGTTCATCCACTTCAGAAAGTGTTTACCCTCGTGCACACGATGCGATACACCGCTGATTTGTCTTCTATTCCACCCCTTGGAACATAAACCAGGCATTTTGGAGATCATCATCCTAAAAACTGCATAAGGTGTTTTTTTTAAGTGATTGAATCAATCTGCCTTTTGAGACAGGTTCATTCCCAGATGTACGATAGCTATAAGTTTTGGATTTATTTATTTTTAATAATATTTTGGACTCAACAAGTCTGCTTGTTCCAGGTTTAATAGGGGATTTTGATATGAAATTAATAGACATCTGTAGTTCAACTAATTTCTGGCTGGATATTCAACGTAACCTGTTTGGAATGTTTGATGTGTCTGAATTTCTAGTCTGACTTCTTCACCTGCAGCTTTTGGTGCCTAGGAGCTAAAACCACAAGGCCCTAAGGCCAGTTTATCTGCCACTCTTCTGCAAGCTACTTCTTTTCCCTTGTCTGTCTTCATTTTCCCTGTCCAAGGGGAGCTCACAATTTGTAGTTAGCTGGTGCTTTCTGAGCTCTGTAATTTTGCACCTCTGCAAGGATTCAATGATTTCATCTTCCACTTTTATTTCAATGAGTATTGCAAGTGTTTCAACGCTTTAATTTCTCTCAATAACATCTTGCCTTCAAAGATTGCCTTTTACAGTTGAAAATGGTAAATGGATGAAGGTGTAAGATAGTTGGCAAAGCCTCTGAGGCTACAAAGAGATATTAGAGCAGCAGTTCTCTGCCCCAAAATACTAGTTCAAAATAGGAGGGAGCAAGGGAATCTTAGGAGAAATAAGGTGGAGGAAAACTGAGGACATGGCTTGTAGAAGGAAGGAAGGGCAATCTCAAAGATGTCCCAACCTGAGTTTACTGAGATTCTCTTTAGCCAGTATTTTCAACACCTTTTTTTTTTTTTTAATGAGATGGAGACTTAATGCGGTTGCAAGTAGTTGATATTAAAACTGCATGAGGATGTGGTTCGAATAGGATTATAGTAAGTGAGTTTATGTATAGTAGGTGTAACCTAGTTTACTATTTTCAGGTAATTTAAGTGAATGGCAGTAGAAGGGATAACGACATGTACTGTTGCTTTAGTTAGGATACTTTTTTGTCTATGACTCTGTCCTGAATTGTATTTCCACCACTGCCCCATGGAAGTGCCAAGGAATGAATAAGAATTGAGTATGATTAGTAGAGAAGAACAATTAGATTTCATTGGGTTTACCTTCAGTATAGTGGTAAGTCATGACAGAGATCACTTGACTGGAAATGTAAAGCTGATGACGTTTTTGTCCCAGCACTTAATGATTTTGAACTACACTTAAGTGATGAGGCAGAATAACTTAAGTCTTTAAAACAGTACCAAAAATCAATTGTAACAAGTTGCTGATCAAAGAAATGTAGAGAATCAAACCATATTGGTAGGATGATGATTCTCTTAATCTGTAGAACATTTGCTCAGGTACAAGTTAATGAATTTTGTCTACTGTGCAGTGACCTGCATCATACAAATGGAATTAGTTTCCATGTGTTTTATAGTAAAGAGGAACTTTTGGCACTGGTTTCAGTCCTTGCTATGACAGTGTTGACAGAAAGAGAGAATAGATGATGCTGGTAACTATTGCTTCCTATAGTGCCTGAAGGGGGCAGCTGCAGTGTAGAAGAGTCAACAGAAGGTTTCAAACACCAAGTATGCAAAACAAAAGGCATGCAAGAATATTGAATCCTTAGGATTTTCTCTTGGGCATACAAGTTTGGCTAAATCAGTTGGCATGGCAGTTACTGTGGGTTGCTGGTCATCCCTCAGCTTCTGAGGGAGAAAAGGCCATTCAAATCCTGTGTTTCTATTTCTACTTCTGCATATCTTGTTTTTTATGCAAAGGGATGGAGATTTAGGGCATTTAAGACAGGTTTCTGTACCTGCTTTGGAGCTCTGGGCTCAGATTTGACGGTACTTGAGAGTACTATTACTTGGCAATAAAGCTGTGTCAGCTGTTTTTATGTTAACCTCTCTGACAGCATTGTACGTTGCAGTGTTATCATTGCATTTTTTGTGTTGCTTTGAGTTCATACTCTATGCTGTAGCTGTCACTTCTACCATATTGTTTTGTTAGAGACTGCAGATCTGAACAGTAAGGCTGTTGTCAATGTCTGTCTTCGGAATTTCTAATAATCTCTCCTGAATAAATGTAAAGATAAGCATCAGAAAAATAAGCTGTAGTTGTTTTAATATCTGTGTTAAAGAAACCTTACACAATATGGTGTGCTTTTCTTTTAATTCTACATTTTAACTTCTTTCAAATATGCAATGAAAATATCAACAAAAAATATGAGTTAAAGTGCATTAATCAGTTGTAATATTTCAGTGCATTGTTTTACACATCGAAACATGTGCTTATGAGGCTACTTGTAATTTGAAACTCGGCCAGGCACTTTTCAGGCTCTATAATCCATCCAGAATATGTTTGCAGAAAGAATATTTCTCCGTCTGCGTTTTGGAGAAAAAGGTAGGTGTATCTTGAACTTAAAAAAAAAAAGGAGGAAAATAGAGAAAATTGGTATTGCAAGAGAGAACTAGTGTTTTCCACTTCCAGACTTCTAAGTTGTCTCACACAAGAGTAGATACTGGTGAAACTTTACTTAGGAAAGCAAACTCTTCACAGAAAAATTTCTTTTGCAGTCTTTTGACAAATAGTAGTCCTTCAGTAACAATTGCTGTTCTAAAACAGAAAGGGAATGGGTCGGAAAAGACAGAATCAGGCAATCAGATTGAGGTGTATTTTGAGTAAAAAAAAATTGAGATTATTCAGGATTAATACTTACACTGAAATAAAACTGCTGATTTTTTACTTTGTCATACCATGTGTGTAAGTTACATTTTTTTATCGTTTTCTCAGTTTTTGGAGTTCCTCTTCAGTGAAGGCATTTTATCAGAAATAAGATGAAAATGTCTAGAACTGTGTTAAAAATACTTGTTTGCACCTTGCGAAAGGAATGCAAGGGATACTCAGTTCTTCTCCAGTACGTGAATTTTGAATGTTTTATTTTTAAAGCTTACACTTTTCAGTCCTTCCCTTATCTGTTGCAGTAACTTTTAGTAGGTGAAGCATAATTTAAGGTCTATTATGTTATAGTGATAATGATCCTGTGCGGTGCAGGATCTGTGCACTCCAAGTTGACACCATGAAATCAAGTGTTAACATCTCTGTTGTGTGCTTTGTCGTGTTTGTAGATAGTCTTGTCTCTCTCAGTTAATTTTGAACATCAACTGAAAAGTTATCAAATATCAAAACATTTGATTTTAATAAATATTTCACATTTCAGATACTGCTAATGAAGTTGATTATTATTTTGAGAACAATCAAGCAGACTTTTCAACACTCAGCTGCAGAGTTTGGAAATAGTCAAATATTTCCATGTTTAGAGCCTCTGTGGCCACAAAGCAAAATATGCTAATTTCAACCAGATCTTTGTGTTCTCAACTGAAGTAGTAGCTAGTATATTATAGACATATACAAAACTTTTCTCCTCCCAAGAGATATTATCGCTGTGAATGACTCTTGGAAAACTGTATTAATTTGCTGCCACAACCGGATGAACTATAAAAATGGGTATAGATAATGCTGTGGTATGTTTTCTTGCTTCTGCAGCAGCCAGCTTGCATTTTTCCTACTAACTTTTTAAAAAGAAAATAGCTTTGAGTGTTTTGGTTTTAGAAGTTGTGGTAGAATTTTTATAATCTCTTCCACTTTCTTTTTGTTGTACATCTGGCAGTCAGGCATGAGCATCTAAGGACTCTGGACTACGCTGAAGGCTTTAGTGGTTATAACTTCCTTTAAGATAGTTAAAATTAACCTTAACCTTATGTTTCCTAGTGAAATATTTTTCCACTGACCATATTTCTTTAGGATGAACTATACATGGGAACCAAGATTAAACCTGCATTGGTTGATACTCTGCTGCAAAACCTTATGTTTGTCTTCGAGCTTTCCCTTTACTTTTGTCAGTAATGAATGAAACGGAAGGACAGACTCTTAAAATAAGTGACTGTGATCACCCTGTTCAGTCACAAGGAGGTTTATGTCTGGCAAATTGAGAACACTCGAAACTGCATCTCTGCCCTAATAACTGTCTTGGCACTGGCCTTTGTGACAAGCAGCTGGGAAGCCTCAAACTACAGTCAGAGCTGCAGCCCGGTGCTTGCATGACTTCCTTGCGATAAAAGGAACGGCGACCAGCAAGTGGGACCCAGAGCGGAGGCCAGTGAGCAGCCAGGCTGGACCCTCCTGCCTCAGGGGACAGGAAAGGGGGAGCCCCCAGTTCTTCCACAGCCATTGGCATGGGCAGAGGTGTAGCTTGCTCCTTCTTGATTCCAAATTGAGAAATTGATTTTTGTTTTTGAGTACAGCAGGAAAACAGAAAAATACAAGAATTCAAATATTGTGTTACTTCTGGAATGAAAATGGGAATTTACCATTAATGTCTTTGACATGGGAAGCCAAGTGCAGGAAATTCATCAAACCTAATCTCATTATAGATTAGCAGGGGTGAGGTAGAGGTGTGCTGTAGCCACACTGCCTCGATCTCTCTTCTGCGGGAATGAGTGTTCCTCTTACTCTTCTGCACTGTGTGAAACCTGTGAGGTTTCTTTTAATTCACTACGTAGTCCTTGTTCTAAAGAAAATGAATGGTTGAGAAAAGGAAGGGAGTTTTACGAATGTTTCTTAGTTTTTTGTTATCATTATCAAGCAGACTTGCAGTGCTTTTTCAGATCTTGAAACTTCTTAGCAAAAAATCTCTCGGTACAATGTAGATTTAAGTGGAATTTGAAATATCATTTATTGGAATTCTTGAACTTGGAGAACTGACATCCAAGTTGGGCCGAAAGGCATTTTCTCTGGAGTAAAGGTTTGGTTTGGTTCTTTTTTTTAGACATCACGTAAGAACTTCTGTAGCTTTGGCTCATCTTCCCTCCAAACAGTGCAGAAAATAGAGCAGTGGCTGCAAAGCCGTATTCCAGAGAGTGGGAACACACAGTCCTCGGAGTCCTGCTTCTAGCATCCTTCCTTTTTCAATCCGCTTTGTTTTTCATCCAGTATGTGTGCCACAGCCTCTGTCCCAGAAGCATGCTAAGGTTACTTGTAAAGTGACAGTGAGGTTAGTGGAGCCTGAGATGGTTGTCAAGATCTTCTTGCAAGAAAAGCCTTATTTAATCAAAATTTAACTTGTTCCACTGTCTAGGTGGTGTTAGGGAAGCAGTGGAATGTGTAACTCTTTCTGCATTGTTTTACTCTACCTTTTAAAAAGGATGCCATTCTATTTGAGAAGGTAATGGAAAGCCAGCTTTATTTTTTGCTTTCTAATTTCTTTTTACTATTTTAGGAAGGGGCATTTTGAAAATTCTTTTAATTTAAATAAATCACATATGAGGCAAGGTGTGTACCGAAGTTCAGTAATGTAAATGTATTGAAATATTTTCTGTAGTTTCTAAAGCTCATTTTCACTTTTAATGCACTGGTCATTGACAGCTGCATTGTTTAAATAATTACAAGAAATACCAAGTACTAGTGCTTCACTTAACCTGAGGATGGAATCTGACAATGTGACATGTGAATTTTTTACCTGTGCAATGAGTTGTGTTAACTGCTTATATATAAAAGTCATAGAATGATTTCAGTCTAAAAGGATGCCTGGAAGCTCTGTAGTTCAACTGCCTTCTCAAAGTGGAACCAACTTCAGTTTGAGGTCTTGTCCAATTGAATTTTGAAAGGTTCCGAGGATGGAGTACCCAAAGCCTTTGTAGGCAGCTTTCTCCAGTGTTCGATCACCCTTGTTGTGAGGAATTTTCTCCTTTCACCATTTGTGACTGTTGCCTCATCCTTTTGCTCTGGCCCCACCAAGAACAATCTGGTACCACCCTCCCTTATGGGAATGATTATGTTATTAGGTAGCTGAAAAAGCAGTAAGATCGCTACTGAGGTAGTTACTAACCTGCTGCATCGCAGAATAAATATAATGGAAATAGTGGTCAGCTGTTTTCTGCTCTGAAATGGAGCAAACACATATGCTACAGGTTTCAATGTCCCCTGTAAAAAGGCAGTAAGATTTCATATTGTTTTTCATAACTATTTTGTGTACATTTAAAGCCTTTTACCACAAAGTTAGAGTTCTTAGTTTCTGTTTGTTGGTCAAAGTGGATATTAATGTGCTTTTTTCCCCTTTTTCTTATCTGTATTGTAGAGATTCACCGTTATATATGTGGGGAATTCACCTGGTTTCCTGCTCCGTCGTGGATGGCTGTGCTCTGAGCCTGTACTGTTACAGAAATTGCGATCATTACCTTGACTCGATCAGATGGCAGCTGGTACTTTGAAGCTGGTGCTCACTACAACGGTGAGGATGCTGTAAAATATATTTTTACCTAATCTTTTGCTTCAGAGGAACACATGATTATAAAAAAAAAAAGTTAGTTTCTTCAGAGGATATGAACTGTGAATTTCACAGCCTTCCTGAAGGAGAGGAAGCACCATTGTTATCAGAACACTGTGGTATATAGGTAAGCTGTGTGGTCAGTCTCATGAAACTCTGTTGTCTGTTATGAACCACTGTAAGAAAACCGTCTGATCTTTCTGACTTCCATTTCAGCCTTATTTTATGCAGTACTCAATTTTTTGAGTTCTATGGAGAGTTCAGGATTTGGATGTTAGAGCAAGGAATACAGTTCAGAGATAAATCTGTTGCAGATTTGAGTGGTTCTTGGAGACAAAATACTGTGATTTTGGGCATACTAGTATTGTGATGTGAAATCCATTGTAAAATGCTCTGAAATGTCATCTGAGCACCTCTGGTGTTGTGTGAAGCCTGTGCATGCTATGCCATATTTTATTTCTGGCTAGTGGCACATCCCATTTTACATTGCGTAGTCTTTTTTTTGATCATTTCACACAGAAGTGTAAAGTCTGTCTCTAGATAATAAAATGATCTCTTTGTCATGGTTTGTTTGTTAGAATTTCTTTACATGAAATTCAGAGAAGGCTCCAGCCTTTCCCAAGTTCTGTCAGAGATGAAGACAGTGAATTTAGGCCTTCCGTGGAAACAAATTCTTCCTGGCCACAACAAATGAAAGTTATAAATACAAAGAAAACAAGTTTTTCTTGGAAGCTGTTTTTGAAACAGGGAATATAGGACTTTTGAAAACATTTATGTCTTCTGGAAAGCTTCTTTACAGTCTTAATGCTGTTGTCTTCTAAACATGTTTGTCTTTATGACTTATAATCTTTTGAATAATGTGTAATGTATTTTAGTAAGTCATGAATGCCTTCTCAGGCAGATTTATGGTGCTCAGTGCAATCCATGATTAGGTCTTCTGTTAAACTTCTGACCTGAGTTCAGGCCTGAAATACACAAATTTTAAGGCTCAGAAGAGCAAGCAAGGGCTAGTTGGAACCTGGACATCCTAAGAACAACTCTTAGGGTTCAGGAAAGTTTATAAGGCCTCTTGTTTAGACATTATGAATATTTTAGACTTGATATTTTTCACACCATATAATTTTAAAGGCTAAGAAGGTGATTGTCTCAGGGAACAGGAGTTCTGCCTCTTCATTGCAGAAGCTGAGGGTAAAGTACATTCCTGACAAATTTGGTGAATGGCTGCCACTTCTGTTTGAAATTCTAATATGTAGATCTTGCTTGATGGAAGGAATAGATAGAGAACTTTGCCTCTGAAAAGGACCGTGTTGTTTAGTGGGAAGTTTTTGTGGAAGTGAGACCAAATGATCGTACCACCTTTTATCAGGATGATATACAGACCTACTGGCTTATCTCTTGATGCTTCTCTTGAAAATCACATTACTCCTTCACAAATAAAAATGCAATACAAAAGCAGGTCTGAATTTGAGGAAAATGCAATTACTTTTCCATTTTTTAGGAAAAGCTAAGCCATGGCAATGCTTGCATGTGGATTTACTGTTTCAAATGAACAGCAATAAGAGTAAGATAATTATTTTCCCTGATTCAGTCTTTTTTTGTATGTGTTTTTCCTCTTTATTCTTCAAATATTTTAGATTGTTAGGATACCAAATGGCAGTATTATCTGAATAAGAATTTTGATCTGTTTTCCAGTTTACTTATTCTTTCCATTCACCAACAGGCTTGAGCATTATTTGGGAGTAGTCATCTGTAGCACATTATACTCATTATGCTGAAAGTCCTGTCCAAGCTGGCCTTGAACACTTCTGGGCAGGGGGTTTCCACAGCTTCTCTGAGCAACCGGTTCCAATGTCTCACCACCCTAACAGAAAAGATTTTTTTCTTAATATCTGATCTAAATCTACTTTCTTTCCATTTGAAACCTCTTGTCCTATCACTGCACTCCCTGATAAAGAATCACTCACCTTCTTTTTGTAGGTCTCTTTTAAGTACTAGAAGGCTGCTACAGAGTCTCCCCAGAGCCTTCTTTTCTCCGGGCTGAACAACAGAAGCGCTCTCAGCCTGTCCTCCTAGGTGAGACATTCCATTCCTCAGACCACTTTTCTATCCCTCCTCAGGACTTGTTCCAACAGGTCCATGTTGTTGTTATGCTGTGGGCCCAAAAGCTGAACACAGACCTGCAGATGGGGTCTCATGACAGCAAAGTAGACGGGCAGAATCACCTCCCTCGACCTGCTGGCCATGCTTCTTTTGAGGCAGCCCGGAATGCAATTGGCTTTCATCTCTAGTAACTCCTCTTGGCACAGAATTCAGACTTTTATCATTCATAAGCTGCTATGGCTCTGAGAGATGTGCTGCTTTTGATTAGAACAAAGGTACAATCCAGTATTATTTTAGCTTTCTGGATTTCCCAAGACATGTGGCTTTTGGAAGTGGCAGTGATAGTGGTTTGGGAGTGAATGCTTTGGTCTGCTTTTAAATGTGTGTGATTTCCATTCAGAAGTAGAGCATTAAACAAAAGAGCAGTGAAATCTTAATCAGTGACTTTTTCCCCTGTGACAACAGCTGTATTCCTTCAACTCTTCTCCTTCCGTAGGAATCTCACTAGGATGCCAGGATGCCCTCCCGGTTGTACAGAAACCGCAGACACATTGTCTGTTGCATTAAGAGGCAAATAATACGTCACTGGCTGCAGTTTTAAACTTTTGATTAGCATTTGGAAATAAGTTATTCTCAAACTTAAAATTATATTAACCCGGTAGCAATTGCTTTTCTAAGTGTATGAGAGAGCCTATGTGTATGCTAGTGTGTTTATAAAGAAAGACTTGTTTGTCTAAATATAAATGTGGGGAGTTTGTATTTAAATCATACTGGGACATTACCTTTTGTGCATGTGGGAACTGAGTGATATTTTGTTACTTCAAAACAAAAGTTCTTGTTCAATTTTTAAGGGCAGAGTAGGACCTTTGGAGAAAACTTCTGTCTCTTTTTCAAAAAAAACAAACACCAAACAACAAACCAAACAGTAAACTATATTTTATTTGCACTCCAGAAGTATAAACTCAGGCTCAGCCATATTATTCTAGCTCAAATGCAAGTCTGTGCTGATGGCTTTGTTTACCATACTGGATTTGGCAGGCTAGCTTTTCAGAATTGTTCATCTCCAAGTAGAAGCTAGCAGTTTGCTTGGAACACTGAAACCTGAATAGGGTTTTTGAGTCTCTGTTACGCATGTGAAATAATGCGAGTATGAGAAAATCAGCTAGAAGATGAGGAAGAAAGATGAGACTAGCAATAAAATGTCATGTACGCTATTTGACATAATGCCATTTGCCAATAACTTGATTTTGTGTTCAGAGTGTAAGTTAAGTAGCTACATGCATGGTGAGGGTGGCTTACAAGGCATGAAAGCACAGGAGACCAGGCATGTATATGGATGCATCTCAAAAGCATGCATGGGTCAGACTTTAATGGACTTGAACCTAGTATCATCAGAGAGGAACATAATTCAGGATGTGCAGTTCATGGAAATGTTGAAACATTCCTGCAAAGGGGAGATTCTGAATTAGGGGTCAGTCACATGAGCCAGTCATTTTGGGAATGCAATAACTGAATCACATAGTCATTGTAGCTCCATAATGTTTCTGCTTGCTCCTGGGCACTGGGTGTAAGGCTTAGTCAGGGAAATAGTTAAACCTAGGAAGTACGCAGTTTCTTAGCCAGTGTTTGTGTATTGCCATTTCCTAAAACTCAAAAATGGTGTCTCTGTCACATTCTGTATCTAGCACAAGATGAAGATGTCTAAGTCGGTGTTCCGAAGGAGATCAGATGATGCTGGATTCATACCGGAAAATTACACGCTGGTCCAACTGAGTTCAGAAAAAAACGTAGACTGGTACATTACTAAGGGTATTGCCTCCTGAAGAATGTTTCTAAGTTCTGTATGATGTGTCATAACTAGTTTCTCATTCTCAGTAAGTTAGGTTCATGTCACTAGCTGGATTTAAAAAAACATTGGGCTTTCTTCTGCTGTTTTTGCTGAATGTACTCTAGTTACTGTCTTCAAATCTTGGCTGAGTTTCCTTATTGTTGTACAAAATGCACTTTTGTGTTTACTTTGTTTACATCTTGGTTTGGAAAAACTCTGGCATGCGTAGAACTCCCATTCATGTCATCACACTGAAATCTAAATCGTTGTGCAATAACACCACAGCATTACTGAGAAATGGTTTTGCCTCAGAAGGCAACATGTAAGGGGCAGACAGAGGTGTGTATATAAGAAGGAAAAAATGCGTGTTGAGGGAAGTAGAGGATGAAACTGAAACCACATGGTATTAGAGAGTGAGAAATACAACAACGGGTCGTTGACAAGAAGGCAGTGATCTAGACATGCAGGTAATTGAAGACAGACAAAGGGATGGTTTTGAGCACAGTTTTATTAGGTTAATAGACCAGTCATATTTCTGATAGGTCCAACATGATGTTACAGGGTTCTTAGCACGTAATTTGTAGCTCAGGATAGTCCTTCTTTAGCTTACCCACAGGATTTAGCTTGTAACCCGAGCAAAAGCTGGAACGTAAAGATTATGGCCTGAAATAGCACAAAACCTAATTTTGCTGCTTGACCACAGTAATACTTAAGTTATGCTTTAAACTGCATACACAGTGGAAAGTACAGGTAGTGGAAAAAGAGTAATAAATGAGGAAATCTCAGGTAGTGCTATTTTTATTTCACCTCTACATGTATGTCCTAGAAACAAATCTGGCATTAGGTAACTAGAAGGTCATATATGACTGAATAATAAACAGAGTTGTGCTTAAGTAGTGGCAGGTTACTTGGGAAAAATATTTGTGAATGACTCGTTAAAAATGTAACTCATTAATTCCAATCCTTGATTAATAACCTAAAATGACAAAGAGAAATCAGGGTATTTTGTAAACCATGTTCTCTGAAGGCTGATTTTTGCCATCTCCAAGGTATTTACCAAACTTGATATTTATTTTAGTTGCTCTTCTTTAGGGAAGCAGAGAATAAACCAAATCCTTTCTAAGTTCTATGTGCAACCTTAAAAAATAGTGTATGCTGGTTCTTCAGAATTAGAACACATCTTTTGAGAGTTGATTAAAATGTGAACAACAGGTCAGCGAGGTGCATCTTTACAGGTCTCTCCACATTTATGTGATAAAGGTTAGGAAAGGGTGAATCTCATTTGAATATGAAATTCTGTGTGTTCTGTGTGTTTTGGCTCTTACGTCATAGGCTTCTGTAAGCAACACTGGCAGCTTGAAAGGTCTTTAACTTCTTTAACTGTTCTAGGTGTGGAAGCATTGGATATTATTGCAGTATGAACCAAAATTTTGAGTGTAGATCAGCATGTAGCAAATGAGAGAAATCTCTTTTCTCTAATGATTCACCTTTTTTGTTCTCTTTTATTCTGGCTGATCTACAAGAGATATAGCACTGATAAGATTTGAATAATTTTTATTTTATATGGTATGGTTAGTACCAAAATTAATGTTCCAAAACAGACTTCTCACATTGTAATTTACCACGTAAGTTTACATTCAAAAAGCTTGTGTGTTTTGAGAAACAGTATAGCAATTGGACAGAATAATTTAGAATTTTGTATTTATTTTAGTATCTCATTTTAATAAGATAAAAACACGGTGAGGGCAACACTGGATCACACCAAAGGCCTCTCCATTTCCAATGCTGTACATTAGCAGAAGCCCAAAGAGGAGTACTGTAAACACATATGGTAGTACTCTAATACTCTTCCAGACTGCAGCTCTTTTTTCAGGACAGGGGTCTTTTGTTGCCAGTTGCAGTGTTGGTGTACTTAATAACCTAATATATAGATGTAATTCATTAGCATATATGGTCTTTCTGTTGAGTTCCTGTAGATTTTTTTAAATTCTTGAGCATGAAATGCAAGGAAGTCCAATATGTCTTGAATGGAATGGAACAAACAAACAAAAAAACAACCCAAAAACATAAAAAGGCAAAACGCAAAGCAAACTCCCCCCAAATTCAAAACTAAAACCTTCTCTTCTGTTCGTTTTTTTTCATTGTTTCCTGTACAGAAGCTGCTCCTTAATAGTGGCTGTCCATAATAGCAGATTTAAAATATCTAGCAAAAATTGTTTTAAGGGTATAAGTAATTAAATGCAGAGTGCTTTTGCTTGTAAGTAGTGGTCACCTTCCTATTGGGTTTTTACTAGTCAAGGTGTTCCAGTGCCCTGACCCAAATATTGGCCTGCAGGAATGTAGGTAATACTTGAGGACAGTCATGTTCACTGGAATGGTATCTGGAAAAGAAGATCTTACCATTATGGTAGTGATTTTCCTTTCCCATATGCCAAGCATGAGAGATTGTGTTATGCCTGGTAAAATTTTAATGAAAACACTTTTTTGGTTTGTGCTGCATTTCTTTTAATTGTTTTTAGCCATGGTTCAGCATTCCAGAGTGAAGTACAGTGATGTAATGGGGACTACGTGTAGGTAGTGTGCTGGTCTTTTATGTTGAGCAGTTCTGTAGAACTTCCCTTACCCTCTTACTCAAGATGCAGTTCTTAGAGACATGATTGTCTAAGGAACTATGAAAAAATTGGACCTGTACGCTTGTGAGGTGGCTTGGTCTTCCCAAATATTAGTCAGTCTGTGCTGCCTTAGGACAAGTGAAACAGAATGGAAGAGATGTGAAAGAACAGGGTGCCTCCAAGTACAAGTAAATTACTGGTAGATAAAATGCTGTGAAATTTTATGTTTCAAATTCAAAGATACATGGGCATACTGAACACAGAGGTCCAAGTCTAGCAAATGCCAAACCTCTTTTTGCTAATCAGCAGTTTGAGAACTTCTGTTTCACAGAGAAATCAAATGTGTTGTCAAGATTATTGTGACTTTATTTTTACAAGGCATATCTGGATGCCTGACTGCCTCTGTGATATGACTGTTTTTTCCCCTTCTCTGGAGTGAACAAGTAATGTAAAGCAAATTATAGCTTCATTGCAATTTCACTTCAAAACTATAAATGAACTGCTGCAGGTTACCCTGTTTAAATGTAAGTGATCTGCTATGCTAACTGTGAAGGGGATCTAAGTATTCATTTGCTAATCTTTACAGACTCAAAAATCTTAAGTCGCTTATAATCTCAGAACGCTTGCAGTTTCAAAAACTCAGATAATTTTCTTATATGAAGGGTAGATTATTAATGAAGAAAAAGAAATAAAATAAGAGAAGTTTAGTCCTGGTGACTTTGAGTTATAGTTTAGTTGTTGGAAATTCTTTAAATTATAAAAATATGAAATATTAATTTTTTGTAGAGAACTCGAATGTTCCTTGTTAATTTTGTGCTTTGTGTGCAAAAATAAACTTTCCCAGAAACTTTGAAGCTAAACTTGCATATAGTGATTTTCTGAAAAGCTGTTGCCTATCAGTTCAATCCTTTGCAGTGTTGCTTTGAACTGATTGATAGGGCCAAATTCATCTCCACTAGAAAACTCAGTGAGGCAATTAAATTAGGAATATGGCTTCTAGTTTTTCTATAAGTTTGTTAAGGAATTCTGCCATATGAGGCAGTGGGGACTGTGCTGTCAATGCGGTTTAAAAAGCATCTGAGCCAGAGTACAGAAAATAAAAAAATCCCACAGTTGTAAACTGTGACTGAGAATGCTATGTATCAGTCTACTGGATATAAATTCGAAAAAAAAATCTGGTATTCCTTGTTCCTTATTATTTCTCTCAAAGTTACTAAATCATTTCTTATCCTTTTGATCTGAAATAGAATAAATCTGATGTGAGTGAAAGCTATTTGTCTGTAGAATAAAAAAGATAAAAAATAATTCTTTTTATAGAGGGCTGATGCTTCAGGTGTGAAAATTTTGGGGGTTTTATATGATCCAGATTTTGTGATTTTTGTGTTTGCAGTACCTTTGCTTATTTCTTCTTTATTCTTTTCTTGTACGACCTTTTAGGCTTCCTGGGCTTATCCTGGTGTACTTTTGTAGCTTATGGGGATGTATACAATTGAAAAGCTGATGAACTGGAAGAGAGAGAACAAAAAGATCAACTTATATCAATTGTAGTACATCAGTGGTCTAGGGTCCCTGTTAATTTAAATGGTAATTATGATCCTGGAACTGGGAGTCTATCCACAGCCATTAATAAAGGAGGTGTTTGGAAGTGCTGTTATGCATAGGTAGTCCCAGGTACGAGATCTAGTGCAGCATACTCCTAAATGCACTGTACTGCTTCACTGAATGTAGCTAAAAAATTGTCAGTTAGTCTTTGGCTATTAGGCCATACTCCACCCCAGTATGTTGCTTAATTATTTGTGAATGTCTCCAGCGTTTGTACCTGCAGAAATCTGCTTCTTTGGTTTTAGCAAGTAGTCATGATTTTTCTTTTTATTTGCAACAGGGCTTCCTGACATCTGCTTCATCTCTATTTTTTTCTTACAATGTTCATGTATGCCCTCTTGTCCTATTGTGTGTATTAAATAGAAAATAGTTCTTGAATAGGCATCCTTATCATGTAGTATTCTGTGTACTTTTTCTAAATGCCATCTGGATTTGATACTGTTGTAGAGAGGCAGGATGCTTTGTTCCTTGACAAAATTTGGTATCAGAAACCCTGTCAGGAAGGAGTCTGTGGGCCTTTCTTCCTTTCAAACCTGAGATAGGGCTGTCTCTGTCTACAACTTCACAGGCTTCTTAAAAGGCACCAAAAAAATTCATAACCACAAAAGGCTTGAATAGTGTAACTAGCTCAGGAAGGGGTTTCAGTAATGTTGCTGCAGACTCTCATTTATAGAGTCTGCAGAGCTATAGCAGGAGGTTTGCCAGAGCAACAAATTAACATTATTTAACATTTCTGAAACTTATAATTAAGCTTGTTTTAGGCTTGCAGGCAGTCTGGAGCATATATTCCCATCTCTCATTTAAGAACGTTCTTGGCTTCTAGATGAGTTTTCCTAAGTGGTCCCAGCTCTAATAATGTCATCCTAACGAGCTGTGCAAAACATGGTGTGTTTTGTTCTCAAGGTTTCGTGTGCAACAATTTTGCTTTCAATCCACATGGGTCTGCACCCCATGATTTTTCTTTTGAGTTTCAGGTTCAGTGGGGAAAGAAAAAAAGAAAGGCCGCGCTTGACAGGGTTTTATGTTGTTTCCATAAACTGGCCCATATTCTCCCTCAAGATGCGTGAATCGTAGCTAACCTTTTATGAAAAGTTTTGTATTTGTAAAGAAATTCAAAAGGGACACTGTATGTTTTATGACTTCATTGTGAACATTATTTACAGCTGTAATCCTTCCTTCTGAATGTTACATTATGACTGTTGCTCTTGCTGTATGGCTAAGGTAACAAAATGGTTACTCTTATAAAGCTCTATTTTTGCAGATGGCTTGTGAAACATTGAGTTTTACAGATGAATTGTTCTGTATTTTGGATTGTGGCCGAATATACCTTTTGGGGGGGGGAAGTGGGGAGGAGGGAAGGCTTGAGCTAAATCGGTTCAATCACTTGTACAAGAGTGAGGAAAATCCAAGTCCAACCTTTAGAACAACTCAAGTTGGAAAGCTACTTTTACAGGGAAGGATTTTACTCTACAAAGAAGTGCCTGACTATGATTTAGAGGGGGTTATTTCTGGTTAAATTATAAGCCAGATCCAGGCAAACTGGGAAAATGCACCTGTGGAGAGAGTGAACAAAATGGCTCCAAGTTTTTCTGGATACTATCCTAATCTTTATTAAAGCTATGACTTGGTGAAGGAGATAGTCCTCATGTTACATCCTTCAGCAAAATAATCCATGACTTATAAACGATACAGGGGGCAATAAAATAGGGTTTTCTGGCTTTTTGTTGTTGTTGTTTTTTTTCTTAGTCAGAGCATGAAGGATTGTCAAAGCTGTAGCTTTTCAAATGTTTTTTGAGTCAAAATACATTCCAACTGGAAGTGTTTCCATCAAAGGAAGAGTTGCATATGGAGGAAAACAGATGAGATCCCTCTTCCTCCTGCTGTATTCTGGGCATGGATTTATAGTGTGTAGACACTTAATTCCAATCCTTTTTTCTAAAGAATACATCATGATTGTTAGAATAAGTAGAGGAGCTCAAACAGAACTGAAATTTGGTTTCAGTATAGTGAATTGCTTGAAGGTGTCCTACTTGCTTGTGGAAAAGCAGTGGTGGTCTGCATCAGAAGCTTTTTTGAGAAGTGGCTTGAGTAACAGGCTGCTTATAAATGTATATGGAAAGACTAGAAAGGTTTGCTCGTTACTTGTATAATGAGGAAATAAACATAGACTTGAAATTATGTGGTACATCTCTTTTCATTACCTGTATCTCTGGTCTTTAGTTCCTTCATTGAATCATCTTTTACAGTTTTCTGTCATCCGCAGCTTGGTCCCTGGCAACCCTGGCATGTGCAGTTAATTCTCAAGGAAACTTTTTTTTCAGAGTATGTGAAATGCATAGTCTGAATCTGTGGACTTACAGTATATTTCCTGTACTTCAGTTTTATGCTTAAAGAATATAATTACTCTAGTAAGAGCTCTATGTTATTGAGAGAAATTTCATATCCCTGAAGATTGACATGCCCTTTGTGAGTGTTTCCTTTTTTTTTTTTTTACAGCTTTTTTCTGTCCATGTCTGTTAGATGTTACAGCAGTTTCTGCATCTTATTGGGATTTTATATTTATATAAATAATAGGTCAATTAGATTAGATGGGCAAATTACTATGCATACTTCTGAATTAATGGTCTCAAACATGTCCATGGAATAACTCATAGTTTGTAGTGAAATGTGCTAAAGTTTGCTTTACTTTTTTCTCATTGGTGTTTCCCCTGCCAGCTGAGGTAATTTTTACATGAGTTATGACGCTCCTCAGGTAGTTTACTCTGTTTTCTGGAGACATCTAGAAGAAAGGCTACACAGAACTCACTTCCAAGCAAGTAGTGGCAAGAACAGCGACTTCCTGCTTCTGGAAAATATAGGTTAGCATTGTAGTAGGGACCAGGGTTTGTTCACTTTGTACCTGGAAACAGCATCAGTGATGAATATATTTTTGTCCTTCCAGACAATGCTTTCATTTGGGGGGAGGTTGATGGTTTGGGTTTTTTTTTTGTTTGGCTTGGTTTGTGGTGTTTTTGGTGGTTGTTTAAATAATATCCTTGAGGAACTAAATATCAACTTGTTTGCTGCATAGCTTAGCAGCAGCTCTTGCTTCAAAAAATAAACAAGTAAAAAAAAATAAAGTATCATGAAAAATATGTGTGGAATATTCTAGTACTTTTCTTCCGGGTAAAACTCAACTAGATGTTGTACTGAAACTTTTTAATTCTAATTTTTATTTATGATCTGGAACTGGGAAAAAAATTGTTTTCATAATAAGGGCAGTTTTTTCATGTATTTTTGGTGTAATTTTTAGAAGCAAGTCTTATTGCAAACACAAGAAGAAGGATATTACGGTTTTGCTGTCCTGATTTATGTGGAAGCTGGTGTGTTAAGTTGCTGATTAACTGCGGTGTTTTCTGCTGGCTGAGATAATGCAAGATTTGCATCCATATGAACAGTGTTGTCTATCAATAAAGCAGAATATATGTAGGCTTTTTATTCAAATGGACTTGTCAATCTAATTCTTAAAATGAGAAATGAGTGCAAGAATGCAACATTTTAAATTTTTTTTCAACAACACTTGGGTAATTGTAATGAACTGACACTTTTTAAGGAAATTTTGCAAGAATGCTTCATATGAAGAGGTGAGGAAGCAGCCTCCTATTGTTATGTGGTAAGATTCGGAGCCATTAATATTTACAGCATTCTGATAACTAGCAGTAGAAGGTTTTCATATTTCACTGCAGCAGTTACTTTTTATGTTGTGGTGATGGTAGAATGTATTATACTTGTCTCCATTTAATGCATGGGATAAATGGCTTCAGCTTGGCCCACAGCTATAAACTATCCTAATTAGAGAACAGCCCTGTAAAGCCAGGAATGTGCACCTAATTTTCAGGTCAGAGCATTTCTGTCCAAGACACCTGTAGAAAATTAAAGCCTTTACTCTCCTTATACACAAAATCTTCAAGAGGTAATTATTCTCAGTGTGAAATATAATAGAGCTCCTATTAGATGGAACACATGGAATGAAAATGGAATGCATGTCAGCAGTGCTTCTGGGAGTTCCTAGGACTGTCAAAATTGGTAGTAGCAGTGTTTTCTTTGTCTTTGTGTACAACTGTCTCTCCTCTTACGTGGTTTATGAAGAGACTGTTACTGTTCAGCTCAGCAGACAGACACAGGCTTCTTCCGTGTCACTGGCCCTTGCCAGCAGCTTTGTTTCTGTGGAGCTGGCTTCTGCCTTTAAGAGCTCCCACTCAGCCTGCCCAGCTCCTCGGCGCTTGGTGTCAGGTTGCCGTGCCAAGAGCTGGCACGGAAGTTCCTACTTTTTTGTGTGCTGCAAAGATGAGAGTGACAAAGCGAAGCTGCTGGGTTCAGCATTTCACTTTGTTAAGCTGTTCTTTTATCCTTCAGGGAACTTCCTCTGTGAAGATGGAGCTGAGAGTTAAGCTCTCGTGCTTTGTTCTGGCAGCCGAGCCACAAATACCCAGTTTCCTCTCTTACTGTTTGATGCGTTGTTTATGTCTCTACTACCGAAATAGAGCAAATGCTCTTTGTGTTCAGGTTTTCAGCTCCCTCTGACGATTGAATGATGGTTCTAGTTTGAAGCTTGCTCTCGTTTTTCCTCTATTCCTGCTAGCTTTGAAGGTGTCTGCCAAGTGGTTAAATTGTGTGCCTGATTATCTGCAGTACCTGCTTACTACTGGTTTAGTAGCTATTCAGTTCCATCTGAGTGGTTGTCAGGTAAACAAGGTGTGAGATGTGCTTGGAAGTCTTTGGCACTTACAGAGCTTTTGCTTCTGCTTGTGGTGCCTTGGCCAATGTCACACTGTAATGGGGGTGTCTTGCAGTGTAACCTTCTGGGCCATGTTGGCTCTTCTCCAGAGAGGTTCAGTGTAATTGTTTAGACTTCTGCTTGGTTTGAACATTAAAACCTATTTAAACATGAACTGAATTCTCTAGACTGCAGTGGTGACTGTAAGTTTGATTGAAATGCTTGAAGTTGCAGTGAACTTGCTAGAATAGGGTTTATCCATTAATTCATAGACATTTTCAGCAGCTCTATTGTAGAGTTAATGGTCAGTTTGTAGCCTTGCCAAGTGTAGTTTGAATTGTCCCCCAAGTCCCCCAGGAGGGAGACTACAATTTCAGAGGTCACAAAAATATATCACATTCTGTCCCTCGTGCTGAGTTTTAAGCTTTTATGGTTTAATACGGAGTGGCATATGTTGATTGTGTTTGGGAGTGGGTGAAGTTGGCAATCTATCTAAGCCTTTGATTACATAAGTAGTAGTATAACAGTCCCATGATGTCTGCTTCTCTTTGGTTTTTCCCTTCTTTTCCTCTCTTTTCTTTCCTGCAACATATGCAATTATTTGTCTTGAGGGATGGTGAGGAGATGGAGTCCTCATGTACACAGTGCTTTTTGCTTTTTTTGAGCCAATCTTACGGTAAGCAATGATCTGTGTTTTTGGCAGCATTAAACATTGGAAGAGTCGAAATACCTGCTTCTGCCAGTTCAGAAATAAGTCAAAAAAATACTTGCAGTGCTTTGTGCTGTCTCAAAATGCATTTCTTGTTCCACTGTTAGCAATGACTCTGGATAGTTTGCTTTGTAGAGTTATGTTTAATGATATCTAGCCGAAACCTAGTTATTTGTGAGCAAAAACTTGCAAACTTAGCCTTGCCAAGCTAAGCATGGAATTGGAAAGCTAGATGTTGACTTATTTTTTGCCTGTTGTTCTCAATAGTAACCTCTATTTTGTGCTTATTGTAAAAGTATGTATTGACTACATTTTGGCATATATCACAACTCCAGTACAAATAAATTCCCAGTTAGAACAAGTAGATTTTAACGTGTAGATTCAATAATTGATAATGCTGCACAGTTACTTCTTAATCTGTATTCCTTCCCTGAAAACTTCTGAGCTGCTTCAACTCATATCTTGGTTTTCTTATGGACTGTTTCCATGTGGAATTAGAAACTCAGACATATAGTACGCTTATAATTATTTCCTTTTAAATAGAGGTTTAAAGGTCAAAAGAGCTGTGAGCCTGTGTTGTCTATATTTTCCAACGTGGGAAACTCTCCTTATACTGCTTTGTCAACTTTTCCTGTCTTTTTCTTGCCCTTGAATTATTTCTATGTAAGTGTGCTCATGTTTAATTTGGTAGTTAAGTTGCTTGTATAGTTGCCTGTGTTTTTGCCAAGCGCTTTGAGTGCTGAAAATGCAATATATGTCAATTAGAATCAAGCTGGACTCTGAAATTTTAGAACGGATTTGGACGTGAATGTTGCCTGGGTTCCAGAAAGTTTTGGGAAGGATTAAATTATGCAGTTTGGGCTTCTGGTTGCTTTTCTGTGTGACTGGGTCTTTTTCCCTTGTTAATCGATTTTTTTGTCTGAAAGTGGCCAAGTAGCATTTGAGCTGCTCTTCTGGTCTGTGTTCTGACCCTGAAGTACATTATTAGTGCTGGGGGGTTTTACCTCCTATACTTTATTCTATGGGCTTAAAAAGATGGCGCCTAAAGTTTTGGCATGTTATTTACGTGAAATTATGAGGATACTCTTCGGGTTTTTAAGTCTCCTGAACTGACATTTGCTGAAAAGTTAGTTTAAAATAAATTAAAAAAAACCCCATGACGTTTTGATGCTGTTTCTTGCTCTTGCTGCTGTTGAGAATGTAGTTGTAAATACATTTATGTAATTGAAAGACAGTCATCTAGGAATGTTCAAAGCTCCCTGCACTGTGGTTGATTTTTTTAAACTAACTTAAAATAAAGACATGAGCTCTCAAAGGTTTAAAAGTATGGAATTTTTCCTCTGCATCAAGTGTAATAATTTTCTTTGCATTACATAGTGTGACTCTTTTCTTCTTGTAACGATGACGATGATTTGTACCAAAAGTAGTAAGAGAATTAAAACTTCCTGGGTGTGGCTCCTCTGACTTGCTTGGCTTTCAGCAGTATCTTGTTCTCATGGACCATTGAGAGACTGAGGTTCTTCACTGCTCGTGTTATCATTTACCTATCTGGTAATCAGTACGCAGAGTCTGCTATAGGTAGTTTAACTACATAATTCCTACCCCAGCTACTGCAGAAAAAGAAAATCACTTTTCCTTTTCAGCTGTGGTTTGTATGAAAAGTTGTCTATTTGAATCAGCACACGTTGTGTTAGAGTAGTGGAGACGGCATTGCATATACGTCCAAAACTTTTCCTTCACCTGTAATTACTTGTGCTTCATAAATTTTTAAAAAGATACTGATATTGTATCCAGCAGAACGAGACACTTTTCCGGGTTTTTGAGAGACAGTCATACAAATAATAATGAACCATAGAACATAACCTTGACAAGAAATAAATGCTGGCTAGAAACTTTTCCTCTCTGGATGCTAGACAGGTGCTATCCTAATGGAAACTCTAAAAGTGAGGGAAGACTGAAAAATCATTTCATAATCTGATCTAAGAACCAAATGGCTGCAGTTCAGTGTTACTTCAGGAGGTGGAAAGTTAAAAGTAATCCCAATAGCTGAATTACTGGGCAAACAAAATGCTGATCACAGGTGTGTAATAAAATTCATGTTGTTGTATAATTCTATGATTTTCAGTTTTCCATTTTTGCACAAGTTTTGTGGATATGATTTGTTTTTCTGCATTAGTGTCCTTCAGCTTTTCAGTATGGTGACTTTCCAGCAGAGGAGCAAAAAGCAGTTTTGATAAATATGGTTTTCAGGGATATGGTGCATAAACCATTTGAATGTAAGATGTCTCAGTTACTTTTACAGGATCTTGAAAACCGAAATATTTTGTCCCAGAGCTGATTTCTATTCCATGACTTAGGTCTTGGTGAGTCTCTCCTGGTGATTTGTCCTAGCATTGAGAAAATGTGATTCCAAATAACATGAAAATTTCAAAATGAATTTTAAAATATATGGTAAGAGCTGAAGAATTGTGTTTTATTTGAGGCAGGCTGATCTTTTGGTACTTGCAATGTTGCTATTCTTAAGTTCTTTTGAACAGCTTTCAGATTTACATATGAGGTTTCTGTGTGTATGTAGCTGTGGTGTTTTTATTTGTGTGTATATATATACACACACACATGCACACACACATGTGTGTCATCAATCAGAAAACAGAGATGTCTCTGAATATAACCCATTAACTTTTCATAGTGTATTATATCTTTTTTTACTGTTTGTTTTGAATGGCCTCGTTGTTTTTACCCAAGTGGCGTGCTGAATGCTCTCATGATACGTTTTTTAAAAAATAAAGGGATAGGGGAGATATCTTACAGACATCTGTTTTAAATCAAAGTTGCTTTTATTTGCATGTATGCCATCTTCTCTCCATCATCTATGCTGATCCTCAAATAGTCACCATGTGCAGGATTTCATATGCTGTCCTATAGGCACTTCTTTAGCTTGTGTTTTCAGCTATTTTATAAACGTGTTTGCTTTAACATAATCTTAGCTTGCTCTTGGATTTCACATCCAGATGAAGAACACAGTGTCCTTCAAGTGTCATTTCAATGTGTTCAGCTTTTATTAAAAAAATACATGTTAAACCCAGCTGGCAGTTCACAGGATACGTTTGGACATTCTTTCTACTTAGATTGACAGGACTAAACCTTAGATGCAGTTGTAATTGTATAAATCCACATAAACTAAAAGCTGTCATTCGGATGGTTTCAGGAGAAAAGTGATTGCATCTCAAAACGTCAGTGTCATTATCTGGTCTTGATGTTCCTTAAAATTTTCTCCTCTTCCATAGCTGTGCTGAATTAGATGGTAATAGCTGGAGGGGTAAATGGTTAAATAGTGTTCTACAGTAATCCATGCATTAAACATTCTTTTTTAGATCTGTTCTCAACTGATAGGTTGCCTAATTCTATCCAAAAGACAGTTGGCTGTCCTTTGAAATGGCAAAACGATCCAAGTCATGATTCTGTGTTCTTCTGTAGGAAGAAAGTTTTAGGGTTTGTTTTTGTTTTCAGTATTTATATGACAATACCCATGTATAAAATAAAGCCAAAGGGGGACAAATTTGCCCATCTACAGCCTATAGAATGCAGGTGCAAGTCATATAGGTGAGTTCCAGAAGTGCTCTGAAGATAGGCATTTTTTTTGGTCAGATGCGAAAGCTCATGGCCATTGTGTGCATTTGTCCAGAGAGGTCCAGGGGAAGGGTACAGTTGTGGATGGAAGGCAACATATGTGACATGTGGAAGTCCCAATGCAGAACAAAAATCCTGACCAGCCTTGCTTTTGTTACCCTGAAGCCTTTGGAAAATTTTAACTAACGTAAAACAAGAGACTCTGTCACTTTTTTCCTTCTGTAACACTAGTCTATCACCACAGACATGGTCACGTACAATATATCAAATCACTCTTGTGAGACTCATTTGGGGTGAATCAGGAGAAATGTGTATGTTCTATAGGAATTACGAATGAGGGGCTTTAGTCAGCGAGCATTACATTCTTCCAGAAACTGCCAAACTGGTCTCGAAAAGCTGTTTTCTTAACTGCTAAAATTCAGAGATAAACATTTTGCTAGTATCACATTTAATACATGTAAGTTAAATGCTTGGACTATCTAATCTGAAAGGTGACATAGTGAGCTCCAGTATAACCTGGCATTTGCCCTGGGAGCAGAGCAGAGACTTGCTAGCCCAATCTGCTCAGTTTGGAGAGGTTTATAGAAATGCAAATGGCATGCCAAATAATAAAACGAAAACAAAAACAAGTGCTAAGCTACTAAAGTGACTCTGCATGCTAAAGACGGGCTTCATTAGAGTATCCTAATAAGGACAGTTGTTGTAACTACGAACAGAATAGGTATAATGACACTTCATTCACACCAGAGTAAGTGCTGAGTGTTAGAGAATTATCTAGTATTATTTTCCTCAGAGCCTGTGCTGGACAGACTTGATAGAATTAAACCTTGTTAACTGGTATGATTTTGAATGATATGGGCAAACAAATTTCTGGTTTTGCAGTTAGTTGTTTTTGGGGTTTTGTGTTTTGGTTTTTTTTTTAACTTGATATCTGCAATGATTTTTAATGTGTAAATCATTTTGGTAGGAGACTAACTGCAGGAATTGAGAAAGGATAAAAAGATTCAAGACTACAAACATAAATGTGAAACTCTGCATGTATCATGCAGAAAATAATAACTTGTATCAGGAGGCCTGTTTGATTTACTGTACAGTTTACTGGATCTTTTTATCTCCTTGGGAATAATTGGGTCAAAGGAAGTGTTAAATTTATAGTGACCTATGGTGAACATCACAAGAAAGTTCCAGTAGCCCTGTACCCTTCCTTTGGCCCCACAAAGTTTCATTTCATGCCAAGTAACTTCATCGTTACACATAGATGTTGAATTTATTACATCGTTATTAAAATTATATCTCATACTTTGTGTAGGCTGTACATGTGGGTGTGCACATATGTATATTATAATGTAATACTGACCTTTTTGATTCTTCGGTTAGTGAACATGGCAGTATTCCAAGTGCGGGAGATCATCAAACATATTCCAGGTGCAGCTTTGTCTAATAGAAGAGCATCAGCACAAATGTGTTTATACCTCCGAAACAAAAGTGTGATCTGTTTCAGATGTGCAAGATGAAGTGAAGTGTTATACTACCTGCAAGCTGCAGTAATTTTTTTCCCCTCTGTTGAAAAATGAAATTGCTTTGGGCTTTGTACCTTACACCAGAGAGGCACAGAGTGGCACACACATCTATTTTGCAGAAATATGGAGTGAGAATATCTATAACTTCTTACAGAAAGATAATGAACAATATTCATTGAACAGTATTCAAGAGCTAACTGGATCGTTGTTGTCATGGAAGAACTCCACTGTATGTGGACCTACCTGAACCTTGTTGCCTCTCTCCTCTTCTGTTTTAAAAAATAAACTAGATAGGTTGCAAATACAACCAGAATAAACTCTCGTCTAAAATAGGTAATGCAAAATTGCATCACAAACATTTTGAATCTTTTTTTATCATCACTGCCTGAATTTCCTATTTGCTTTTGGGCCTTCAGTCCTGTAAGTAATGAGGTGCATAGGCTATCTGGTATGTATGTCTGGGCAAGGCTCTCACCTTGCTATCTGTCTTCGAAGGATTCCCTCACAGTGATTTTTTTTTTTTCTTTAAAGAAAATAAAAAAAGCTTCCATTTCGGCAAGTCTGAGCCAGTAACGATACCTCTCTATGCAGTAACAATCTGGGTTTTCTGGATGTTTGCTTTCTCCTCCTGGGCTTTGGGAACGTCTTTGAATGTTTTTAAATGTAAGAAACACAAATTTCAAGTCACTCTGATAGGTTTTAAATTAATTTTTTTAAAGGTCTATGTTTCTTTTATTGCCTTTGAGAGTTGCTCACCTGCCTTTTCTTTGCTTGGCTCTACGGATTTGGGATGAATAATGCTAAAGGTATGAAATCATAGGCATTCTGATATTGCCCACTAGCTAGAGTAGATGGATTTTAAAGTACCAAGTAGTGTCACAGTCAGTATTAAAAGCACAAAGAACAGAGGAAAGCTATTTGATGGTATCAGATTGCAGAAGCCTTCAAGTCTAGCTTTAGACTTGGAGAAGAGGACTTTGTGACAAATGTGTCTTTGCAGAGCTTGTTTGTTTGTTTTTTCATTGTTGTTTTTAGGCCATAACATGATCGTTTCTCTATAGAAATATTATACTCCACACTTGATCTATTCCCATGAAAATGCAGTTCTACTAAAAGTATTCTGCATTTCTGAAGTGTTTTATGATTGATTGCTGCATCATAAATTCCATGTTTTCACAACCTTGTGATGGGTCTCTGCCCCTGCATTACCCCATATGTTACCCTTCCTTTTCTTGTTTATTTTCTTTCAGTTTGTTTGAATTTTCTGGTTTTTTTCTTTTTCCTTTTTTTTTTTTTTTTTTTGGTCAGCCTGGCAAAGAAAAGACCATACTGTCAGAGAATTAAAAATTCCTTTTCTACCTGCCTAGTGCTTGGATAAGTCAGGTTGGGATGTGGCCTGAAAGGTTTAAGAGTGTGCAATCTGTTTACTTAGCAATGTAGCAATAAAAATTCTGAATAGCTAATATATTAAGTCCTCTCAAATGCTAAGAAAAATTCTTCCCTTCCTCATCCATCCAACCCTGAAAGCTTTAAAGTTTAATTACCTGTCCCTGCTCGAAGTATTTTGAACTTGGCTTGTAAGTGTCTGGGCCAGATTAGGAAATAATTTTCCCTACTCGGTTGAGTAGTAGATGCAGTTTAGCATAACAGGTTTTTTGTGTGGCTGCTGGAGCAGTGACATAAATGGCTGAAGGTGTATTGGAAATGCAAATTTTACACTAAATACTGTACGAATTATATTTTGCTATTGCTTTACAGTGTAGTTACTTAGTGTGTGACTATATTGTCTTTTTGGGTATAGGAATCTGCTTGTTTGGGTGCTGCCTTCTAGTCTATGTCTGCAGCTTCATGCAGAAGCTTGCTGGGACGTGAGCAATTTAGGAAAATGGGAACCTTTCTGGAAGGATAATGCTGGATGGTTTACTTCCACAGGCACAATCCTTAAAGAGATTTCTTGTGAAACCAGAGGGGACTTAATGTAGCAATTGCAATATTTGCTGTTTAGCAGATAAAAAAAATGTGTGCAGATAGATCAGCTCATTTGTGTTCAATAATGTTTTTGCAATGGATTGGTTTAAATGAGGTGGTGGTGTTTGTGGTGCTATTTAGCTTCTCTGTGTCTTCAGCACTCTTGAGCATAAGCAGTTTCCAGGATTTAACACTTAAAACTTCTATGGTGTGTGGCATTCCTCTGGCTGACTACTGGGTAGCAGTTTGCCTCCGGCAAAAGGTGTTGTGTTCTTGCTAAACAGAGAGAATTTATCTGTGTTTTCCTAAAAATTTTTCCAGATGAACACACAACAAGCTTAGCGTATCTTTAAAGCAAGTCATCCTGAACTGATTGTAGGAATTGCCAGGGATGAGTAACAGCTCTGTGGTGATGGTCATTTGGTTGGGAATTTTGCAATGTAATGGAGTACATAAATGAAGTAGCATTTCCTATTTCATAAATTCTCAAGACCTGGAGGGGCAAAAAAAGCCCTTAAACCTGAAGCAATAAAGAGTCAAAATAAGCAGAGGGGTATCTTTACATATCTCTAGCTTACATAGCTTAAAGTTGGCAAAATTCTGCAAAATTCTGCACCAATGTGTCAGAGTAAAGAAATTGTAACTTGTGTTACGTGTTCATTTATACCATATAATGCTGCACTGAGCCATGGTCAGGTCAGGTGAATTCCAGTCTTGTGGCCAGCTGATGGAAGTTTGCTGTCCTGATGGATTGAATACTTGCCAAAATAGTTCATACTATGTTAATTTAAAAGAGGAAGATGACTGGTAGGCAAAACACATCTGTCTAGTGCTATATGTATGATGATAAATGTTTTCCGAAAAAGACAAATATTATCCTGCAGCCTTAGCTGGGTTCTGCCCATGCTAAATGCAGTGTGCAAGAGCTGAAATTAGGGATGTTTTGGGGTTTTTTTTGCTAGTGATGTTATTTTTACAAAGCTCTCTCAGTTGAACAGAGTTAAGTGTGAAGTGCTGTTTTGATTTAGCTTTTCACACAGCAATAAGTAATGAATAATAAAAGCTGCCTTTTGTTTTTCCAAAGAAGGAGTGAAGGGAAAAAAAGACTTTTTATTGGTTTTTTTTCAATATTAAGTGTACTATATGTGCATAAATTTGATGTTGCTTGTATGCGTTCATTGTTGATGAGCTGTTTTCCCTTGATGGTGCTGTGAAATGTCCTAAAACCACAGTGTTAGGCAGATTTTTGAAAGGAAAGCATAAAGTAGAAATGTCTTCTAGAAGTGTTCCTCTTCTTCCTTATTCTAATTAAATTGTAGCTGAGGGAGTCCCTTGAAATTCAACAACCTGACAAGCTTCAGGTGTGCACATGTGATGACATCTATATTTAACTCTGCTGGTGGCTGCTTGGAGAGTTTGGGCTTCTGCTTGGGCTCTCACAGGACTCTAGCAGGTCTCCTGGGACTTTGGGTATACATCTTCCTTACAGATACTGAAAGGTAGGGTTGGATTATGGATCTTTTTCTCACCAAATTGAGGTGTGAAATCTTGTGTTAACAGGTGAAGCAATTATTGATGGTTAAGCTATAAAAAAGAGCAGCAGCACCAGGGCAAAGAATATACTTTAATGCCTTTTTATATAATGCAGAATTTGCTGTGACATTTTTTTGGTGTTGTGATACCTACTTCCATGTGATTTTCTTTGAGTGTTTTGTGTGAACTGAAGAGATTGGAAAACGTGAACGTTCTGGAAAAGAAAGGATGCCAAGTATTGAAAAGACATTAAAACTAGGATAAAATATTGCTTAATGTTTATAGAAAATGTGTGGGAAGCTAAGTATTTTTGTGTATAGAATGTTGATCTATTTTACAATACTCCAAATGAACTATGGCAATGTCACTGAAACTATGCAGACGTAGGCCAGCTGAGTAGTGTGCCTGTACTTCCATGTTTCTGGTATCATGTATCGAAAAGTGCAATTCTTAATAGGCTAGATTATTGCACGGCCTGATATCTTTTGCTAATTTCTGCGGGAGTTTTGGAGAGAGAGAATATGTAGGATCAAGCCCATGATACAAAAAATGGCAGAATCCTGTAAGAGAAAATGACTACATGGGTGCTCTAAGTAGGTGTCAACAGTGCATACAGTATCTGCTTTTAATATATTTTAAAAATCTTGGAGGGAAACTTAATAGTCCTCCTTCATGAGATGGCCTTCCAGGAGGCTGATACCTCATGGAAGTTTTCCTGAAGGGTGTTTTGGACAAATTGTATTAATAAAGGTTTTGGAGTTAGGGTTATGGTTTGAGGGATTTGTAAGAGGGAGGGAAAGAAAAAAGTTACTCAGTCAGAGAAAAGCAACTGTTGAATAATACGTAAAAAAAAAAAAAAAAAGGCTGGCTTAGTGGGTGTATTGTGGGTTTTCGAGAGAACAGCAACCATCTGTGTGTATGAATCTGTCTCCACCCTCTGCACTCCCACTTCCCAATACCAGGCTGATAAATCATTCTCAAGTCAAGGGTGAGGTATGTGACATAAGCTTTTGAAAAATTAAACATTGCCGTTAATAGCAAGGAAGACCAAAAGCCTTTCCTGAACATCTGACAAGTGCCATCTTTAGCAGTGGTGACCAAAGTAGTAGTGCTTTATACCTTCTCTGTCTCATGTGAAAAAGAATTAAAATAAATCTAGGCTTTGCTACAGTACAGCAAATGATTGCTGGTTGTGGTATGTTCTGACAAACACTCACTGCAGATAAGAGACAGGGCAGTGTAAATTTTGGCTTTCTAAGTTGAGACTGTCTCGGCATTAGATTACTACTTTGCAAATGAGCAGCTTTTTACTTTTTTTGTTTCCTATGGTCTTGTGGTTTAATATTAATACATGTTCAAAATGGAAGCTCAATGAATTAGATCATTTTTCCTCAGTCTGTGTCTCTTGGGATATCTAACCTGTGTTGCTTGTTTTAATTAAATTACCACATTTTCCATATGATTAAATGCTTGAATAATGAAGACTTATGGGACTCAATTTTAATGCACCATACATGAATATGAGCAACGAGGGGAAACATATGATTTGGCTCTAAGTGAAATCTTTTAGTAACAGAAGTTTTACCTCAAATGAAAGTTGCAGAACAGTAAAATAGAAAATGTGTTATCAGATGGTGGTGTTCAATGGGTGGGAGCAAATATTCGCTGAAGGAAATAGGCTGATGGGAGAAAACCAAAAAATGATGTAATGTATTCTGGGGATGTGCCAGGCAAACATTTTTGCAGATATGGCATTAGTATATTTTGGGTTTTGAGGCAAGGGCCACTAGCTCCTCAGCAAGGTATGCCTTGGAGCAATTTTAAAGAAACTCGGTCTATTTTTTTTCATTTCTAGTTGCCTGAGGTTTAAATCAGGACAGGATTTGGTTTAGCTTGGGTACATACTGGGTATCTAATCTAAAACCCATGCCAGTCATTCTTAAGCACTGAGCAGTAAATGCAGGCAAGAAGTCAGAAACTTCAAGTGGGGAAAAGTGCATTTGAAAGTCTATTAAATTTTAGTTACACAAGAAGAAAATACTCCAGTTTGTTTGCTGGGTAAGCACACTGTCATTTCACTGCATTAGGCTTGGTAGGCAGAATGTGTTACATGGGATGACAGAAGTGGCATTGACATCCATCCTTGCATGAGATGAGCTTGACAACGTTGCAGAAATAGTTGGATATAACACAGGAACAGTTTCCTACCTTGACCTTCAGACTCTTAAATGTCAAGCTTCATTGAGTTTTAAAGGCTGGTAAGAGCTTGTAAGCTGCTTATGAGGAAACAAAACTGTGAAAGGAGAGACTTAAGGTGTTACATTACAACGTCTAGTGTTAACTGTACTGACAGTGTCATTCTCCCCTCTTTGGTAAATCATCCTTGACAATATCTTTTACTTTTGGTTAGTTTCCTTTCCTCCTTTTAGTGATGCGCTGGATTGGCTTATTCAGATCGAATGTTTTGTGTGAAGACGTCTTTTCCAGTATAATTTGATAGCCAGTGTCTTGACTGCCACGCAGTCATCTTGATTTTGGCTTTCTTACTCTAACTGCTGGATCTCAAACCATCCTTTTACCTTGTCAGTGCCCTTCTCTAACTGCACCCAGGTAACTTCTTCCTCTGTTTCCCAATGACTGACTCCCAGCCTACTGAATATATATTTGAAATATTTTCCCTAAATGACTGACCTCACAGTACATTCATTCAATTTTGAACATCAAAAGCCTCAGAGTCTTGAACGGGTCTTTTTTTTTTCTATTTTCTCCTTTGTAGTGACCTGCTAACTGATAGTTCTTACTTTGTAACAAGCTGACAGATGCCAATAAATATGAGATCCCTCAGTCCTTGAGGAATTTAATTTTCAAATTTTTTTTCAAACCAAAAATTTTTATCAGTACAGCTAAGTGACATCTCTGTTTCAGACATTTCTTGATGTACTTTTCAATTTCTGCTTTTTTCCTGTTTTATCAGCTATGAATTTGACCTGTGATATGCTTTTGCGTTATCTGGAGGATGAGTTAGAATACCTGTCTTGTGCTGGCTGGTTTTATTAGAATCAGATTGTACTTGATGAAGTTTCTCAACTACTTGTCTGTTTTGAGTGTGTGTTTACAGGTGTAATTTCACTGTTACTGTGTAGTTTTACTGACATACTACATCTAAAAATATTGTGGTTTCTCTAGCCTTGAAGGAATTGAAGGCATCAGGAAGTTTAGAGGTTTGGGTAAAAGAGAAAGGGATAAGGAGATATGCTGCATTGTTTTTCAAATCTGAGAGGAATTGTTTCATAACCTTGCGTTTCAAATCTTCTCTAGAAGAAAGTAAAGGAGAAAACAGTGATGAACACATACATATAGGCTGAAACTGTTTAAATATTCTTTGCAAAAGATTGCCCCAGATTTTCGTTCTTTCTTCAGTGGGATGGTTCTTTGTGATGCATGAAATTTGTTGTAGCTCTTTTTCTTTTTTAGAGATTGTATGCCTTCTCCTTGAGCGTCAGTCGTGATAAAAGGGCTAGGCAGACTACCTTTTGTTCTGGTATGGCATATGCTGACAGTTTTGGTTTGATTCCTGCAATATTCTTATACTTAGCTTCAGGAAAGCTAGCTCATTTTTTTTTCTTCTAAACTAATCTGCTGTGTTTCATTCATGTTACAGGAATGTTAAAAATTGTTATAACAATTTGTTATAAATATGCTTTTTCGCCTTTCGTGGGGAGAACTAATTATTGTTATAATGGTTTCTTGGAGTTAAGTTCTACGTGGGACTTCGCTACTGTGATGTGGTGCACTCGGCTAGGAAAGGGCATTTTTCGTTTTCTACTCTCCAGTTGCTATTAATGAGTTTGTTGGATTAGTCACCCACCTTTTCTTGCTCTTATTCGCTTTCCATACAGCTCACACTTTCCTTCCCACAATCTGTCATCCTACTTTCCTACAAAACAGAAAAGAACCATTTGTTATAACTTGAAAAATAAATGTTAAACAACCAGGAGTAAAAAAAGTTAACAGACAGCCAAATAGTTTTTGCTGATGATCTTTCCTGATCTTTGTCCCACTGCATAAATAAGGGAATAACTAAACTACTACCACATTCAGAGATGAGCAAAATGCATATGTGAATGTTTATTAGCTTTCCACTTCAGAGATTTATTTCCCTACTTGTTTAAATATTTTGAGAAACATACTGCAGCATTTAAACATGAAAAGCATACATTTCATATAGCTCTCCAGTTTCTGCTTTTCTGTGGATGAAGTCAAAAGTATTCAGGCCATGAAGCATCAGCATTTCCAGCCTGACCTCTGGATGCCTACTAAGAAGTCATGAAAGAATTTTGAGGAGAAAAAAGTGTGTATCCTAGTTGCATTTAATCAAGAGACATTGCTCTTTGCCGGGTTTCTTCATCTCCTCAAAACATACCAGTACTAATTCGAAAGCCAAATTTTAACATTGCTTCAACTGATAGTAAATCAAACCTTGGAGTTGATGGTTTGAAGTAGAGAACAGCATGGAAGAGCTGATCATGCAAGGTAACTTGGGTCTAAGTCGTTCATAGGAGATTTTGGTGTAAGCGTTCCTCAAACAGAGGAGTGATTAGTCTAAGTGAAAGAAAGACTTCTTAAAGGCTTCTCAGCTGGTTGAAGAATGTAGAGACACAAAAATTAATAGCAAGTTGTTTTGGGGGAGAACACCACCATTGCATTGGTGAATAAGCATTTCAATAAACATATTAGAAACAGTAACTTAAGACTCCAAAGGGATCGGGAAGGCTAAATCGTGCATGCTGGGAAGATTTGTTAGTGGGATGATGTAAAACCTGTTGCCTGCTGTAATAGAAGACCCAGAAAGTTTGTCAAGTCCTGTGGCTGCATGGGAAAGAATTACTAGAAGCTCAGCAGTTTTCATATCTTTAGAAGGAAAGTGGAATCAGTTGCAGAATACTTTTTAGCCATGTAAGTGTAACAATATCAAGAGCATAAACAGAGTAAATAAGAAGGGCCAATGAAATAGAAGTTGACTACAGTATGATTAAAAGTTACATACGTGGAAATATTGTCTCAGTTCCTATTAAGAAAGTTACTGTAGCTTAATGAAAGGATAGCAGCTAGCACAGACTTAAATAAAAAGTTGCTGTCATAATGGAGATAGAGGCAAGACACAGAGTTCAGAGGTGAGGATTTCACGTCTTTGATGCAGGATGGTGAAGAAAGTCTCAGCTAAATCAAGTTTATAAGGTCTGAGTTTTCAGAATTTTTCTTAAATCTCACAAATTGCAAGTGTTCCTCTACCTATTTGGTTAAACTTAAGTGCCTGCCCTAACAAAAGTAAAAATAATTATTCAAGTATTACTCTTCTTTCAATAGTTGCCACTGCTGTATTGTTTCACCCCTCTTCAAGAGTTGATTTTGAGCAGAAAGGAAGCCTTTCTGTCTTCTTGTGGGTGACTGTGGGAAAGGAATTTTTATCTGTGTTTTGTGAGATGACCTGTTTTACAGACAAGCGGCAGATGTTGGACTTTGGGAAAGGAAGTTAAAGATGAGAAGGAAATGCGTTGTTACAATTCTTTCCGTGGTCTGCTTTGGGGTGTACTTATGGACAGTCCCTTTTCCACAACTGGAGGGTTTGATTTGTTTGCCATGGCAAGCGATGGTTGAAAGCAAACATGAATTCTTGGTGTTGAAGCTAAAATTAATTTTTTTTCTATTAGGAAGTGATTTCTTTTGTCCATAAATAAATTTAAAATAGAAGATTCGTAAATAACCAGAGAGCTTTTTTCTCTCAAAAGCATTAGTTGTAGGCTAGCCTGTGTGTGCTTGGTTTGAGTTGCGTGAGATTGTCTAGACTGGACTAAATGACCCAAGACGTAGGACAAGTTGAGGTCTTCAGTGTTTGTGATTTTCTTTTTCTTTTAAACGTAGCTCTAGGCTAATGTTACTGGCATGTTACTCATGATTCACTTCTGTCTTTTGCTGTGTTTGTATTTGTATCACCACTGACTCATAAGGGTTTTTCTTTTGTTCAACAGACTATTTTTCAGTGTATTGGATAGAAGGAGCTATAGACATTACTGAATCTGATGTTTGCTGGGGATTACCTCCCAAGATATGAATGGACTGCCAAAAATGTAGGTACTTCAGGAACACAGTCATAGTTAGTATGTCTCTTCTTCCAAACAGTGGATTTGGTCTTGACCTTCCAGTGTAAACAACCAGAAGAACTGTAATTTGTTACTTCAGAAAAAGCTCTGTTCTACAAACATTTATCCTCAACAATAAACTATCCCAGAGACAAAATAGCGGAATAAACACGTAAGGTAAATTGACATGTGGCTTCTGAAATTCCTGCCAGCAAAATATTTTAGTACAAGTAAATGTCTAATATAGGTAACTTAATTGTTTTCTTCTCATTGGCACTTGTGACTTGAGAGACTACCAGCATAGGAGGTTACAGAGATAGGAATGTTTTTCATAAGTACGTGTGATAGAAATCTCAAATTTTTTTTATTTTTTCCTTACAGTGGGATGTTTACTGTATTTTATCTATGAAGTTATACTAAGGCAAGTTGAGAATAACTCTTCTGCATGTTTAATAGCAAAGAGATGGCTAATTGGTTGTTTAGATATGCAAATGTGATACGTGTAAACCTTGAATATTTCAAACAATTTATATTGCCTTCTCCCGTTCAAAAGCCTGACAGCTCCCACAGAAGAACTAGAATAATACTTTCAAAGGAGGCTTTCTAAGAAAGAAAATATACCACAAGTATAACCTTTATACAAACTGTCCAAACACATCAAAGTCAGAGCAAAAAAGATCTCCTGAGCTCTCTGTTAAACTCTTTGTACTTCACCAGTGGGATTTGTAAAACTGCAATAATGCGAGAAGAGCATCAACATGAGTTACTTTGCCTCTGGCAGACCTTCTTAATATAACCCTGTCTCACTCTTCTCCCAGGTTCAGACTTCCTGCCAGTTAGGTGCCCAAATGTCTTACTTTTCTTAGCCAGATTCTGTGTAGCTGGAGTCAGAAAAAGTATTACTAGATATTTTTAAAATGTGGAGAATAACAGTGGTGGAAAAAAACACAGGTAATTCAGAGCATAGATGTTCTTTCTCCTGTTAAAACAAAGTTAGTTATAAACATCTGCTCCAGTCTTTATCAAATTTTCACAGGAAAATAGGGACACTTGAATTTACTTGGACTAATCTCTAAATTGAGAAGTAGTCTGGTATTTGAATGTTGTCTGGGGAGACCTTAATGACGGACAGTTATTGTGGGTGACTATTTGCTTGAGGTATTGGCCAGTTTTGATGGAAGAAAGAGAATGATACCAAAACTACTTCTGGCCCTACTTCTGGCCCTGCTTCAAGTGTTTTTGATCTGGGCTGTTTTTTCATCCGTGTGTCTGTTGACTTTGGTCTTAGAAGTTGTGTCTTTGCACATCTCTAGTCTTTGCTTCAAAGTGACCTCATTAAGTCCAGTAATTATCTAATTTTGCTTGTCTTCTTTCCTGAGTATGTATCCAATTTAGTACTTGAGAATAAATATTTTTGGGTATCCTCAATTTCCTCTACAAAACACCCTGGGTAAATATCTTGAATAAGAGTCGGAGAGAAATGCACTGTTAAGTGCGGTTGTTAAGTTCCAGTAGAAGAAGTTTCTTGAAAGAGTCTCTTGCTCTGTCTACTTGTGTTAGATCACACTGATGTACTTTTTACCATACCTTTCCTGTATGTTTTAGGTCAAAAGGCAGAGTGCTGCCTGAGTTTTTCAAGTGTAGGAAATGTGTGGTTCAGAGACCTTTCTGCCACTGGGATCTTGGAGACGAAAACACCTCAGTCGAGTGTTAAAAAGTGGTTTAATACATAACTTGATCTGAAAGTCACTGTTTTCTAATGTGACTAGAGGATTTGCATTTTTCATGACTTTATATTACTTTACAAGCAACTACGGAATTTGGGTGTTGTATCACCCAAATGGGCTCCTTGTTTAATTCCCAGTTTTGTTCTCTACGTTGTTGGCGTAAACTTAGTAAAGTAGGTTCTTCAAAGGAGCAGCATGTATTGAAATCATAAGTGACTTTCATTTTTAACTCCTTCTTAATGTCACCCTCTATGCCCTTGGTGCCCTAGTTTTGTTTCACCTGTAAAGGGAGATATCACCCAAATGCTTGCAGTAATTGATTCCAGTATGAATGAAGCACTGAGACACTTAAGTGGTGCTGCTTGCCTCTGAAAAATGCTGCCAGAAAGCTGGCTTTCACTAAGAAATAGGTGGAAGAGAGCCAGGAGGAAAATGTTGCTAAGTGAGTATAATGCTAAATATATACACACACTAGATTTTGACATGAACTTGGACAAGAAGAAAACAAATGAAGTCAAGGGGTGGTATCAGAAGAGGAAGTGTGTTGTACGGTGGCTAAGGGAGACAGTGGTTCATAACCCCTAGACCTTCTACC
>NW_009726520.1:191910-206773 GCF_000703405.1 Apaloderma vittatum | reverse complement strand
AAAGAGTGTTTCAAGTAGTCAAGAATGTGAAAAGCAAAATAGCAGCTTTGTGCAATAGGGAGATGGACCCGAGCAATTATTTTGGGGGCTGCAGAGCTGTTTAAGCTACAAAGCAAAATGATGGGTTTGGGTCATTCTTTTAAATGATGCTGAAGGCTCATTCAGCAGATGATAGTCTGAGGGGGGTACAATCTCTCAGCATAAATGGCTGGTGTCTCTGCCTAGGTAGCAACTATGCCTTCTCTAGAGAGCTTAGGCTCTGCTATTTGGGTTTTGGAACAAGTCAGATCTCATTAGCTGTCTTAGTTAGGGCCCTTAAAATAGATGTAACAAAGTTTTATGTTTGTTTGGGGCAAGGAACTAGCATGCCAAAAATATTTTCAGTCTAGGGTAATAGAAAAGGATTGTTGCTGTTTCTTACACAGATAAGTCTTGGGAAAGGTGGAATGTTGTTAAACATCAGAGGGAACCAGAACAGACAAAACTCTACAATTGCAGAAGTAGCCCACTCTAAGTGAATTGGTTACCACTGAAACAGAATCTGGGATTAAATGTGCGAAGTCATCCCGGGAAGCAAAGTTGGAAAGCTCTGCAACAGAAGAAGTTGTCTCTTAGGAAAGAAGAGAGAGGGATGAAAAAAGCAAGTCTTAAGAATTATCAAAGATCAGTCTGTCTTTAACAGTTTGGGATAAGAGAGGAAATAAGTAGCTCTTATGCATTACTCCCATGAAATTCCTGATTTTTTTTTGGTTTTGCTGCTGGAGAATGGACAAGTGATAGTTAAAGGCTGTTTTCCAATAATATTAATGGGGTTATATAATTTAAAATGCATTCCTGTAGATTTAATGGTTTCTAGGAACTGAGACTGTAAGCCTGTTCCCATGCTGAGATGGAGAATGCCAAATTTAAATTATGCTAGTTAAATGTGCAATGTCGGAGTGAGGGAATTTCTGAAAAGCTGTTCATGGCTACAATTATTTCTTTAGAGTTTTATTAGGACTTTTTCTAGTATTTTTACATAGTTTATTATTTTTTTCTTGATCTACTGAGAGGCTTGGACATCTCCTTACCTTTTAGGATTACTCCTTGGAAATGACGCTATGAAATAAGTTGAGCACCTGGCAGTCATGCTGGGTCAGTGGTTTACATTAGTGGGTAAGTTCATGCCATCTGCCTGGGAAGGCTTTCAGAATGTCTACTGGAGATTTTCTCTCACCCATAGCACATCCTTTTTTGACAAAAAAGTAACAAAATCGGTGAACGTTCACTGGTAAAACAAATGTATTAGTGATGCATTCAACTGTTATTGATCTGTATAGAAAAGACCTAGAGGTAAAGGGAGCTGACAGAATATTCTTCAATACACTTGTTACATCTGTGGATAGTAACTGATTATTTTTTTTTTTACTATGTTTTTCTTATAGTAGCTTAGAGATGGATAGTAGATGGAAGTGGATTTAGTTGTGCATATATTAATTTTATTTAGATCTTTTTTTTCTTTTTATTGGCAATTTGGGAGAACACTATTATTGAAAAACAACTTTAGCACTTCATTTATAGAGCTTCTGTGGTGCCATATCTCTTCACCTTTCAGATAGAGACACAATAACATATTATTAGCAAATACTGCATAGTTGTATTGCCTTCTGTAACTGCCTTCTTGCTGCTGATAGTGGCTCCAAATCTAGTGCCTGTTGCCTGTGCACTGAAACCTTAGCAATGGAAGAATCCTGGTCCTGATATATCTGAGATTTATGTGGTGTCAAACTTAGGCCTTCTTTAGGAGATCATGGCACTTGAAGTAGGGACCCATCTGTCTCTTGCTGATAAAACAAAGGAGTAGAGAAAGAGTCTCTAGGTGTGGAGCTGGCTTTGTCACGATTTCCCTCCTGCATTGTCTTTCACTTGCTGTCTTCTCTTTTTCTGAGCAAGGCATGTAAGATTCAGAAGCCATTGCTGCTATTTCCGTATTAGCTTTGCATTAAGTTATTGCCTTTGTTTTAATGTGAATTCTCAGAATGAGGAAGCATCAGCTTCCTTCTTGCATGTATCACTTGGAAACTGTCTAAGCCAAGTATTTCCACGATTGCTTTTTTAAGTTGCTGAACTGAATAAAGTTTTAAGATGCAGTTTTAGGGGAAAAAGAAGTCACCTTTGTTTTATGTTCTGTTAAGATTTGCTTTTGTTTTGCCTCAAGTTGCTTATTTTATTGATCTCTGCTTTTAAAGGAAAAAATGCAGCCAGTTTGCTTTCATTGTTGGAAGATCAAACAATAGAACAGGGACCTTTGTAAATAGAGAAGACAAAATTCTTCCAGAACCACAGAGAATGTCCAGTGAAGTGAGAGAAACTGAGTTTTGCTTTGTCAGCTGATTTGTCTATTAATGTGTGCACCTGGTGTATGAACTGAAGAACAGCTCCCATTTGATTCTAGCAGGCTGTGATCCTAATTACAGACTGATTCTGTTGACTGATAACTGACAGTCCCCGTAAATTTGTTATATTTGCACCTATTGCAGTTCCATCATGTCTGAAGCAATCATCAAGAATGAAAATATGCTAACTGTTACCATTGGGAATTAGATTGAAAAGTCAGAGAGGAGTGTTTGGCTGGTGTTTGATGAATTCCATAGTGTTTTTCAACTGAAACTTCTTTGAAAATGACATGTACAGTAAATATATCAGGATGAACACAGGATATTGGCATCAAACTGTTCTAGGTACTTCACAGAAGGAAACTAGATTGCAAGCAAACTTCTGATTTTTTGGTACTTCATTTAGTCTGCTATTTGGCCTTGCACCATTGTTCCTCCATCTACAGCTGAAAGGAAAGCCCTTCTACTTACTTCTCTCGTAAAAGCATCCCCCCATGCCCCACAGAACTTCAGAAAATGCTCATCTTGAATTCAAATAACGTGACATCCAGATCATATAATCTTGGGCATTTTTTTATTACTTGTTACCTATATGCAAGAGCTGTGTATAACGTGCATGGAGAAAAACAGTAATATAGTATCTGACACTGAGTTGCTCTTTCATGTCTGTCCCATGATGGCTCTGTGGCAAGTAACCTAGTAGAGCTTAAGAAATTCTATTTATTTTGTATTTTTTTCTTTTGAGGAGATGGTCAGTATAGTTGTGGAAATGGTGCAACGTTTTAATGAAATTGTTACCCAGCCATATAGAAGATGTCAGAGGTACTGCAACACATTACATCTTGATGATGATAATACTAGATCTGGAAGGATTGATTACCTGTTGGTCACTGGATCGCTCGATGAGGTAATTCAGTTCCCTCATGGAACTGTTACATACTTGTCTGTATCTGCCTGTTTTTGCTTGTGGTGATCCCATAATTTTAACGTCTAGATTCCTGATTCTGAAAACTCTCACCTCTCCCGTTTTACTTGTGGTTTGAGTACTTCCCAGGAATTTTAGCTGAAGCATTGAATGTGATGAGAAGAGTAATAGGAGTCCCTACACATACAAGCCACCTCTGCTTTTTACAAGCTCAGGAATGAGCTGCTTATAGTAGCTTTGTTATCTTGTTTGGTGTCAGAACTCTGCCTTTGGATGAATGGGTGCTCCTAAGTGAATTTAATGCAAAGCTGTGATGAAGCTTTTGGTATGAGTGTGTGTGAGCTGCTGTTGCTGGAAGGAATATAGAATGTCTTTGCTGCCAGTGAAATGCAAGTCCAAGCCCATTTCTAAATGCAGACTTACTTTCCATCCTCCTTATTTGTGTGTTTGGAGCTCTGGGTTCAGGCTGAATTTTTGGAATAAGCTGAAAAGGATCCAGGATCAGGTCAGGATGAATTGTTATGGTACAGTCTATCAATGAATAGTCAAAGTTGGTCTTTCTCTAAGAGCAGTTTAGATGCTCTAAGCCAGAGCTATAACTAGGTGTTTGATTACCAGTGTGGGTAGGAAGCATGAAGTCACAAGCAGCGTGCCTGAGGCTGCTCTTCAGCCAACTACGATGACATAGCTGTTATGTTCTTCTGTGTGTGAAACAGAGCTCTGAACATGATACGGGATTCTTAAGTGTAGCCTGCTGGCCTATTGGAGTGGTTTCGCTTAAAAGGACAGCTGATCTTTGGGGGAAGGAGACACTCTCTCCTAGGTTCGGGGTCTGTGTGGAGGAAGCGTGAGAGCCATCAAACCACTGGGACTGAGGTGTCCCTGCAGCCATCCTGCATAGCATGGGCTCTGTTGCCCTCCCTCCTTTGTCTGTTACTGCAGAAAATGCCCAAACGGGTGAAAAAGAGAACATCATCTCCCATGCTCGTAAGCTCTGGAGAGAAGAGGATAAAGGGGTTGGAAATGTTCTTGTCTCACTTAGCAGCACCTGTATGTGGACTGGGTTGGGTTGTGCTTGGACAGAGGAGTGCTTCTGCAGAGCCCAAGCCGTGCAGGTGCTGTGCTGGGAAGAACAAGGTGGGAGACTCTGTACATTTCCCAAATGGGCTTTTGAACTGCTGGGAGGTAGCACATCACACCTCTGGGCTGCTGAGTCTAAAAGGTAATCTCTGAGTAGTGCTTGGATGCTGAACTGGAACAATGAGATAACAGAAAATTAAATGGATCGTGGAAAATATAACTGGAAAATATGGGTTAGATCATCTCATTCATCAGCCTTTCAAGGCAGGATTGTTCTCAAATGTATTTTCTAGTGTGTTGTCCAGTTTTATTTTAAAGAAGCCTATTAAAAAGTTTAAACTGAATATTGTTCTTTAGTTTGGAGTGAATGTATGCTGCATGATCTCTGTGACACTGCTGCATAATTTAGATTTCTTGCCATGCTATTAATAAATCCAGACAAAGACCAGATGCAAGCAAGCTGTAGCTGAACTCAACAATCTGTAAAAGCTGGGCTAACCTCTTTAACAGTGTAACATATGGCTGTTGCATTAACCCAGCCACTATTTTTTTTGCTAGAGCTAAGCAATTTATTGAAAGCATGAGGAGAAAACGTAAGAACAGAAATAAAGCGTGACCTTTGACATGAAGTCTTCTCCTTTGACAATTTCACCGTTTAATATAAATTGATGGGAATGCACACCCAACCTACTGTTACAATTTTATAGTCTATGCTTTTGTTTCTTTTGATATTTCCTTTTTCATTCCTTTCTACATTTCACTCACAAAGAATTTTAGGAAAAGCATGTATAAACCTTACATGTCTGTGTATTTTAAGTGTTAACAAGCATGTCTTTACAAATGGCTACCATCTGATTTAAGAAATGTTGTGTCACAGTGTAATTATTTGTGGTTTTTTAAAAAAAGCTGTTTGATAATCTGGTGGTGGTCATCTGAAACCTTATGTGTTTCATATTGGAAGACTGATCCAACTGTGGATTTCTTAGTGGAAACTGGTAATCTGTTATAAGGATAGCAAGGCAAGCAATGGATCTTTATGGCAATACAGAAGAATGCAATTACTATTTCATTTGCATGAGTGAGCAAACATGTCAAACTGTTAACCCTTTCTGAGAGGCTCCATTACTTTACGTTGAGAATAGATGATTACCAACAGTCTCTGATGTTTCTTACCTAACTGTACTTCTGCATAAAGTGCTTGTGACAAATCTCTGGAAGAGAAGTCAGAGAACAGTATTTTTGTTTTCATTCTTCTGATATGAGTATTTGTTTTCAGTATACATACAGGTCTGTGTTCACAGCTAGCCCCACTTCCCTGCCTTCACCCCAGCTCTGCCAACGCAAAGCTTTATTCATTCAGATAAAAATATTTTTCCTTGCTGTGAGTGTGGGGAATCCCCAGGCAGAATAGTAAGGTGCGCGTAATGCTAAAACCCTGTGATGGGTCCTGGTGTAGTTGAAGGCTAACCAAAACAAGGCAGGACCAGGCCATTGCTGTGGTACCGCAGCCTCTTGAGGACTGTTGAGCAGCCAGCCTAGTGTGGAGATCTCAATTTGTGTCGGTCCAACAGCTTAGAAAAGGGAAAAGGCAGGGCTGTGACAAGGGCTGAAAACGTTCTTTCACCTCATCAAAATGGTCTTGAAGCCGGTATATTCGGATATGGCTCAGCTGGAACTTCAGGCCAACTTGCTTTAAAAACAAAAGGAAGAGATTAACATAGAATTCAAACAGTCAGCAAAACCTTAATTGTGGATGTTGGTTTCTTTTTGAGAAAAACTTGGGACAGTATAAGATTTCCAATCAATCATTATAGTTCTGTGTGGTTTTGATGCAAAACTGCATGCATCTCATTAGTTTTGGCTAAATTACGTTGACTTCTTGGATTTCATTTGAAAGATGTTGGTTGAAAGTCTCTTGGACTCCTTGTTAGCAACATTGTGGAGTAGTTATACTGCTATTATTCAGAAGTTGAAAAAATTAACAACCTATTTTCTTGTTAGTTTAATAAATTTAATAAGTAGTTGTTCTATGATATCATCTGTACTCAAAGTCCTAGGCAGTACTTTCATCATCTATGAGGCCCAAATCTGTGGGTTTGTGATATGAAAAGAATACAGTGATAATGGATTTGAGACTTTAAGGTAACATTAGAATATTTTCATGGAAACTAGATTATTGAAATGAAGTAGTTACGGTATTTTCATTTCAAGTACATATTTCCAAAGGAAAATAGAATAACATTGTGTCTTTCATTTTGTTTTTCATTCTACATTTAAATACTGTTTTTCTTTTCGTACACATACTATTAATACACCAGAGTTTATCTCAATTATATGTGAAATTGAAGGTAACATGGAGAATTCGCTTTACTAGTTGACAATTAAACTTTCAAATGGTATGTAGATAATATACGAAGAGGTTTATTTTTAAAGATAAATTGTGTCATTTTAGTATTGAACATGAGAAGGAAACCAAGCTTCAAAATAAATAGCTGCTTTCCAGAAGGGAGATTTCTAGTCTTTGAAAGTACGACTTTGTCTGCTTCCTCTTCATTCCCTGGCAGTCAGGGCTGTCCCGAGGAAAGCAACTTTGTCATCTTTCAACTCTTCAGGTTGTAGTCTAATGACTCTCATCTGACTTTTATCATGCTGTGTGATTGCTAAAATCTGTATCTCCTTTTCTTTTTTCTTGTTTGGAAGATTTCTACTTGAACCCCATTTTAAGCTGCACAACTGGTATTTCTGTGACTTCCTAAACACAGCTTCTGATCTTTTCCCCTTGGGATTCAATCAACTTGTCCATTTCTTTCTTTTCTTCTCCAAAGTAATTTCACACCCCTTATGCCCTCTCAATTTATGGCTATTTCTTTATCCATAGTAATGGCTAGAAGTCCATTAGATTTCTGTTCTCCTTTTATCTTGCCTTGTGTGGTTTCATTCTCTCCGAAACACAGTATTAGGGGTTTTTGTACGGCTTCTGACTTTAGCTCTTACACTGACTGTTCTCTTGGTGATAAGTCTTCCAACAGCTAAAATAAAATCTCCCACTCTCTTCATATGTGCATGTCCTACTTTATGAATTTCTTACTTTATGCAAAGTGAAATGCAGTATAGAGGGAGGTTAAATTCCATTTCAGCCTGTGCCAGGTTATTGGGGGGGTATTACCTGGAGGATGTGAGTGTTAAATGGAGTTGGTTTAGCAAGATGGCTAACGAATGCTCCAGTGTCTCTTCTGCTGTATAAAGAATGATGCTACTGACATGTGTTTTATGTTAAGAAACAACCTTCCCCCAACTCAGGAAAAAAATCCAAACAAATAAAGGACCATGAGCCATGTGTGGCTTTGTAAGTTAAGGCCTTAAGACAGAGTTCAAAGATGCGAATCTCAAGCAGCAAGAGGCATCCTGCTAATTCATGTTGCCTAAAGGCTGAGGAAGCATGGGATGCTGCCTGTGCTGGTGGCCGCAGCGTAGAATACTGAGCACTGTGTTACAGTCCTTTGTAGATTGAGATAAATTTTTATTTATGTAGATCTGTAGACTTTTATGTCGTTCTGGTTTTGTTCATTTAGGCCCCAGTCAGGCAGAGGTCTAATGCACATGCTTCAGCTACCTTGGAGTGCTTTACAGACTGTGATCTTAAATGATAGCATCTGTGGAGCAAGGACTTCTCTCAGCTTTGTGCAAAATGTGCTTGAGAAGACATTTCATGTGGCCTATTTTAAGGAGCTTGTGTTGGATCAATCAAATTGCTTTCTGGAGTCTCAGAACTATCTCTCCAATATTTTTGTCTATGTTATTTGAAAGAAATGTATATTTTGATCCAGGCCTTCTGTGCATTGCTTAATGAGATAATATATTGTCTTCAGTGGAGTGAACATGATATGAAGCTGCAATAACATTATTTGGCATGTAAACAATTAAAAAGTAATAGGAGAAATCTATCAAACTCAATTACTGTGATGATTAAGAAAATCCAGGGTTGGAATTGGCTGTTAGTATGCAATATCCATACCATAGCAGGAGAAGAGATAACTACCGTCTGACTTGTTTGCCCTGTACATCACCTGCAACATAATTGGAGGTGCATATATCTCATGCTTTGGAAAATGATTTTGCCCTCCTCAACTGGATTAAAAAAGAGAGCGTAGCACTTGGAGCATAACACTGAAACACCTGGGAACCTAACATCTGATCAAAGCTCTTGCGAGAATATGGGAAATGAGTTTTTCTTGGCTGCAAGTGCAGAAAGTTAAGATTAAATGGTATTTGTCAAGTCTCTTTCCATTCCCTCCTGATGTCACCTTTAAATTTGGTAATTCATCCTTAACCAGTGAGGCAACATTTTTCACAAAAGGAATTTATTCAGAGGCAGCTTTCTCATGGCATTTCCTTCCTGTTGCTGTTTTTTAGCACTGATTTCCTGGACAGCTTGTGGCTGAGATGTGTCATGGGGATGAGGGTCACATCAGCAGTGCTTGGCTCCTGGGAATGCTTGGCTTTTTGGCTGCCTTTTAATTTGTGGGAACCCAACTGTGTGAGCATATTGGAGCTCCACAGAAAGGATGACGTTGTCACATTCTATGTTGTGGCTTGTGCAAAGTATAAACGCGAAATGAATTATCACCTGGATGCTTGATGAGGAAAAAGTGTTAAGGACACTAGAAGACATTTTTCACAGAAAGTGTAGAAGAGAAATATACTGTTTTAATGGTTTTAGGATTATCCTCTGTAGTAGTATAACTTAGAGGTTTACTGCATTTCATTGTGTGTGGTTCTGATAGTTGTTGTACTTTGTCTTTCACTTACAAAAAGTTAGCAAGTCCGGATTTAACTCAGACCTACTGATGTGGCTCCCCTATGGTAAAAATAAAAGTTTATTGCAAGCACATTTCCTTATATTTAATTTAATACTGGAATACTGAGTACAAGTAAACATATTAGCTACATTTGTTTGTTATAATTATATGGTATTTAAACAACACAGAAGTAATGTAACTGGATAGGTATCTTTTAAGACTTATTTACAGGATTGTTTGTGCATGCCCATTACCAAAGTATAAGTACAAGGGTTCAATGTAACGAGATGTCTGGAACTTGCCTCTGTCTGTCATCTAGCTAAGTTTCAGTAATAAACACACAGTTGAGAAGTTTCTCTGAAATGAGAATATAAAGTCTGTCAGTTGGTGGTTTTCAAATTGAGACATTTTATGATTTTGCTGGGCTTAAATTTGCTTTCTCATTTTCTGTCGTCTTACTTTATGAACATCATCTAAGAAGTGTTATTGATGCCGTATTATCTTCTCTCTTTAAACCTCAAGTCCACTAAGCATCTTTCTGGGTCTCTTACACTTGATTTGTTGCCCGTGTGCCTACATTGGTCTAAACTCTCAGTCTTCTACTGTACAGCTAAACCAAAGGAAGAGCTGTTACTGTGTGTGTGCAGCAGTAGGAATTTATGGTTGTTGTCTGCAGTCATATAGCCTTTACGAATTTCTGTCAATTACTGGAATCGATCTTTATCTTAAGGAGAATTCACCTCTGTCCCTTTACTGCTTCTCTTTAGCCTTGCATCCTTTAATACAGGCTTTGATCTCCCTTTCTTCACCACCCTGTCCATCATTATGCACTTCCAGATCCTTGAACCATATCTTCTACTCCAGTGACATAACTTTGGTACCTTGACAAGTGTTTAGCTCAAGCTGGACTAAGTGATGACATGAGATGTTTTGGGTTTTTTGTGAGGTTTTTTATTTTGATATGAGTAGCTATGATATTTATCCAGGGAATGTAGAGTCTGTCTGAAGATGCTGTACTTCGTTTGGCCAGGCTACCTGACATAGCAGTACATTAACTATGAATTTAGAAAAGGGTTTGTGGACTTCTTGGGTGGGGAGAGAGCATCTGAGTGACAGATCTGTGGTAGTAAGAACATCTTTTTTGCCAGAATACTTAAAATAATGGGTGTCTGGTATGAGTGGCACTGAGGTTTTAAGTTTGTTTTTAATTTAGATCTTATACTTTTATGGATTGCTGGTTAGCACATTTTGAATGCAAAACAGCTCTTAGTTTTTATGAACTGGTAGGCCATAAGGACAGCAGGCATATATTAGTGTTAAATTATAGATTTTGTTTTTCTTTCTTATGTTATGCACTTCAAGTTAGTTAGAAAAACATATTTTTATTTAATTTCCTGTAAAATTTCCTAATTAAAAAGGTTCCTTTTGGGATCCTGTAAGTGCCTAGATAACTTGTTCAGCCTGATTTTTCCAAATGTGCCTAGTGCTTAAGTACTCTAGCATTTGCATGGTTTCTGCACATCATTACATTAGAACATACATTAGAAAATGTAAGGATCTTTTTCATCTTAGCTGTCTGGATGGCAGATGAGATTTTCTGTGTGTTCATCTGTTTTCATTAATGCACCAAGCTTGCAATATAATCACTGTTCAATATGTGTTTTGACTTGCTATAAATACCCCTTTCCCCCCACCCCAATCCTTCTGTTTTATGTAGTAATACAAAGAGAAGGGAATTCTGCCTGACCTCTGAGTCCTTCCCATATACTATGACACAAACTTTTATAACTGGAGCACCCAGACCCAGTGTCAGGATTATGCTTTATTTCTTTTCCTGTGGAAATGAGTTTACAGTAATGTGTGATTAGGGCAGCGGAGTACATTTAGAAAGAAATGCGCAACCTGTTCTACTGGATATGGAGAATACTGCTTCAAAGTGAGGTAGCAAAGATTTCAAACTAAGGATATAATGCTAATTGCTTTCAGCATTGTATTGGCTGTTCCACAAAGAAAACTATTTCATGCGTGGCAGTTATGTTGGTTTTGTTCAGAGGTGGTCATTTCAGGACTCTGGTAGTCCAGTATCTAAAGATGTGTAAAAAATATTTCACTCACTAATGTCTGTGTGGTAATCCCTCCCAAAGTTCTTTTCTACTTAAAAAAGCATGCTGTCTTTCTCATCAGCATTGTATTGGCTGTTCCACAAAGAAAACTATTTCATGCGTGGCAGTTATGTTGGTTTTGTTCAGAGGTGGTCATTTCAGGACTCTGGTAGTCCAGTATCTAAAGATGTGTAAAAAAATATTTCACTCACTAATGTCTGTGTAGTAATCCCTCCCAAAGTTATTTTCCACTTAAAAAAGCATGCTATCTTTCTCATATATGAGAACTTTCCTGTCAGCTATTTATTTTAGTGGGGAAAAGATGACAATTGTAATATAAAATATTTTAGAGATGAAACTGCTTCTGAGATCATGACTGGAGGCCATTACTCTTATAAGGATGCCATCTAGACACTTATAGAAAGAAATATGGTACTTTTAAGTGTGACGGTAGTTTTATTTGTGTTCTTGCTTGCTGCACTTGCAGCAGTAGTGCAGTGGGTTCCATTAAGGGAGGCAAATACTCTCTCAGTTTTGGATCCCAAGTAATAGTGATGAACTGTTGTAGGAGGGAGTTTTGCTTCCTGAACAGCCTGGAACCATAAGCAGTTTTCTGTGCTTTAAGACACTGCTGTTGTCCATAATCCTTGCCTTATTTTCATACACAGGTATATAAGCCACTTGTGCTTTCAAGTATCTGAAAAATAGTTGAGGATAGAGTGAATTAGCTTTGCTGTACTTCGGTCAGAGTGGTGCGAGGTCGTGGTCCCCTGCAGCACTGTGTGTCTGTGCGTGGTGTGCACGTGAACATGACCAGCGCTCTCATGCAAGCACTCAGCAAAGTGTCTGTACGTACTGGGCATAGACCGTGGTGCTTCAAGTGCTGATGATTTCAGTTCTAGTTTGCAAAGAGAAACCTTGAGAAGGACATCAAAACTTGAATTGTCATACGAGGCGATGAAGAGTAAATTGAGTTTTGCAGGACATGGTGGGCACCTCCTTTCTTCCCAACATAATTCAAAGTGCTGGTCGTGCTGTGTGAAGTAGAACAGAGACAATTGGTAATGAATGTTCAATTAATTTCACTTTACTTAGTGGCTTTTGTGCAAAAGCATCTCACATACCTTCATTTTTTCAAAATACCTGAGAAATTTTTCCAGCTAGCGATTTCTCATTTGGCACTTTCTGTAATTGTATATATAGACTTCACTACAGTAGGAGAATTTTTGCATGACTCTCGTACTTCTCTTAACCTCATGTTAAGCTTTGTGTTATACGCCATTTTTTCTTTTGCTTGTTTTTAGTATAGCATCCTATGGCATTGACAGACTATTAAGGGCTGGCACTCTCTTCACCACCACAGCGGCTAACTATTCAGGGCAGATCCAGGTGAGAAAGTGCTTAAAATACCAATGATTATTTTATGTGAGGATTGCCGATATTGTAATAGGCTTGGATTTGAGCTACAGCAGTAAGGAGGAAACCATTGGAAAATGGTTCTTTGTTCACTGCAGTCACAGAACTGTTTTCATTTCTTGATTGGATAAGCTGTGCTGCAAAATGGAGTACTGTCCATTATAATTATATGTGCAATTTGATAGTCAAAGCTATTCGTGATTTGCTTGCAGTGAATTTACAATAACAACTTAATATGACTCATTATTTGTGAAAATAAATATGAAAACAGGGCTGATTCTAATGATAATCTATTTCACACGCAAATGACTGTTTTCAATTTATACTTTGTCCAGCATTCACTACATTATCTATTTGATCCTTTTATAATTTAGATTTCATCGTGAGAATTATGGATTAGTTCTAAATTCATTGGAATGGCCTACGACTGTATGGCTACCAGAAGCTGCTGTAGATTTCTGCTAGTGCTTATGTTGGGATGGAGGTGTAGTGGGCTTGCGATTTCATTTGATCAAGTTTTGGAAGAGTTCTGGTAACAAGAAATGCAGAATTATGAATTCTGCATTCACCTAAACGTGCAACTATGTTACTGTCTTTAGGCATAGGAGTGACTCAGGCCTTTGCTTGGTCTCCCTCTGAAGGTGCAAACCTTTTTCTACATAAGGGAAAAAAAACAAGTAGAGGAATGAAACATAGCATATTTGGAATCTGTCATTACCTGTGCTTAGATCTGTAATGTCTTCATATATATCAGACCAAATTAGTCTGTATTTTCAGGTTTGAATGCTTATTGAGCTTTTCTTGATAAGTATTTTTGTGATCGGTGCAAACAGCTGACATGGCACAAGGACTGGGCACTAAATAAGGACATGCAAGTAAATAGAGGGCTGGGGAATAAGAACATGATTTTCAGTTTCTCATTTGAGATTGCATCACGTAAGTTACAAGCCATAGTTCTGGAATAGTTTTCCCCTGGAGAGTTGAAGGTATGTAGGAGAGAGGAGAGCAGTGTTTGCTCATGAAGGTGCTGTGATGAAAGATAGAGAGCATTTCAAGGGAAAAAAAAAAAAACAACAAAACACATAGGATGGGGGAAATGCTACAATTTTTTTTTTCAAAATTATTGAGATCATGAGTGGTTTTTTCTTTTCTAAGTGTTCTGTCAGCAATCAGAATTTTTATGTATTGTGCTAATCCTACCTTTATATAAAAGTCATAAATCTTATAAGTTAACATGTCAGGCAGTTACCAGAACTCCTCAGTCTGTTTCTTTTTATGGAGTGATCTGACACATTTTGCAAACAGCAGACCTAGGTGCTCTGCATGAGTCTCAAAATTTTTAGCGATCAGCTCACAGGAATGGACTCTGGCACTACATCCAATCAGGCGAGAAAATGTGGTTTAACTTAAAAGCAATAATACTGGAACAAAGATACGAATTATTGACCTTTTGACATTAGATTTTAAAGTTTAGCATAATGATACTGTGACCTATGAATTTTTTTATTGGTACTTAAATTAGTTCCCTAATAATCTTGATATTTCCAGTTACGTTACTTTTTCTGGAATGTAGAAGTCACCTTTTTTAATCTCCCTGTTTTTCAAGCAGGCAAATACGTTTAATGGCTAATTAACAGAATTTATTTTGTGACTTACATCACTTAAGAAATTTGAGGGATGTAGTTTTGAACTTCTGGCTAACCTCTCAAAATATATATACAGCTATTGACAAACACAAGTCCCAAGTTTTTTGGTTATTCTGTGAAGAAAATAAAATCGTGTAACTGCCAACAACTAAAATCTGTGATAGAGGGAAAACAACTGTAAGGCAGTACAAGAAGGGTCCAGTCAGGGTCTATCCTAAAAGCAGCAGCATTTATGGGCAGTTCGGAATAACCAATACGCATGACAGAATAGATTGTTATAAAGATTTTTTCATTATAACAAATAGCTTGGACATTTTTAATATAAGAGTTTTGCATATTATAAATTTCTGATAACTTTTGCTGGCATGCAGCAAATTCTAAAGTCCTGGAATTCTCTTGAGGTTTTCTAGTGCAGACACACAAAAAAAAAATTGCTAAATGCTTCCAGTGCTCCAGCCCTGAAGCAACATTCTGCAACCAGATGATACATATAAACTTGCTTTCCAGAAGAGAACAGTCT
>NW_009726520.1:174911-191879 GCF_000703405.1 Apaloderma vittatum | reverse complement strand
AAATCTCGCGAAAAGAAAAGGCCGTGGGGGGGGGGGGGGGGGGGGCAAAGCAATATTTTGAATATCAGATGTTTTTAACCCAAGCATCTGTTTGGAAATTGTCTTAATTCAGCAAATGTCATGTTAAAGAAAGTGCAAAGTACTTTAAAATCATTAAGAATGAATAAGGCAATTTGGAGGTATGACAAACCACTAGTGGTTGTTTTTTTTTTAAACACAAGGAATGCTCTTGCAAGAGCCATGCAAGAACAGTAGTGCTGGAATAGTCATTACTGCTGGTACCTGTGCTACCTGCAGCATCAGTGGTGGCATTTCTAACCCAAGAAGCCGAGATGCTGCAGTAAGATATTGCCACCTCTGTGGCATCTGAACACCATTCCACAGCCCCTTTCACAGATACCTGTTTTCATGCCTTCTAGATTGTCCCTGTGGGTCTCACTTGCTGGGAGGAAGGGAATGGAAGTTGTTACACGAAGAAATGCTTTTGAGTTGTGCCCCAGGAGTTATTTCTATATGTGTCAGTATCTCATGCAACATTAGTAAGATGGTCTTTGCTGGAATTAAATCAACAGATAAGAATGTGGTGTAGGTGTGATGTCTGTCCTTAATGAACTGCGTCATACAACTAGTGCTTTGATCTGTGATAATGAGTAAAGGCACTTAAGGTTTAATTTTGCACTGATAACACCTAAACTGGTAATTGCTGAGAATTTGTCAGCTTGGCCACATCACCAGCACAGAGCTTCACTGCAAAAAGCCTTTTTGACTTTTTTTTGCTGAATGGTAGTGGTGCTATTAAAATAAACAGAAGTGGATCTAATCTTTTCAGTGTAGGACACTGGGTGAGAATAATTGCATGCATCTGGCAGTAGTGAAATACATTGTCATTCAAATCTTAAAGGAACAGTTTGAAAGTGATGTTCATATGCCTGCTTGTGTGGTAGTTCTCTGCTGACATATTTTTAATCTGTTGATAAAGGCTGGAGGTAAGAGGCAGGAAATTCCTCCTGCTAATGCAGAAACCAGGGATTGGGCAGGGTGAAAATGTCCTTCTTGGAGTCTCCTTTTTGTCCTCTCACAAGGTTACTGGGTAACTTTGTTGTTATCTTTTCTCTGTGCGCTTTTCCCGGTCCCTTGCTGGACTGTTAAAGCACCTTAGAAGCAAGCAAGCAAATGCTGCCTCCTGGTCCAGCATCCACGCAGAGCTTGAAGGAGATGCTGGGGGGTGTTCTGCAGGGAATGCTGGTGTGACAAATGGGCAAAGAGGAGTTACTGCACTAGGTAGGCATAGAGCATAGCAAATCTGTACAGCTCTACTCTTTGCAGGATAGTTCCTTAAGTGATCTTGGTATTTTTCTGTCCCATCCTCGAGATCTCTAGGCTTCTTCTGTGTCAATATTTTGGTATTGTTTTTATTCATCTGTCTTTCCTTCTTCCTCATGCTGAGACTGTGGTCTCTGAAGAGAATCACACCCATGGGGTATGTGTGCTAGGTGTGATCTAGTAGCGCAGAGGTTCCCAAACTGTGGTCTCCAGAAGGCTGCTTGTAGGTTGCTGGCTCTCTGTTTGCAGCTGCTAAATTACATTAAAGACTGCTAAAAATAGTCTCCATGTTTCCCTATTTACTTTCCAAGCCAGCAGTTGCTATAATTGCCACTTGTCATGGGGAATATAAGAATGTGTGTGCAAGTATGTGAGCATCTGTGATTGAGGAACTGTGGTGAATCCAAGAGCAGATCCTCTTTCTTTACTATTTGCCGAATTAAGAATTTTAGGGAATATTGTCTAGTAATGGAAGGAGTTTTCCCTTTAATTCCCTTTTCCATTATGCTTCATGGGAGTGAGATCAGATAATATTGACTGCCATGAGGCATTCATGAAGACACTAGCTTCAATAAAGAGATAGCCCAGACTATGGAAAGACCCGATTCCCATACAGCAGTGCAATAGTCTGGTGAATTTTCACTGGCACACTTTGTTGCCAAGCCTGATAATTATTTTAACTTTTTTTAGGGAAAAAGGAAGGTAACTCCACTCTTTGATTAGTAAGTGCAGGCTGTCTGTAGGCTCAGTGAAAGGAATTTTGAGGGTTTTCTCTGAAACCATAAGTGCAGGATATTTTAGAAGCTCAAAATATCAATTTAACATGATTGTTTGATCTCATTATCCCTTCCAAATATCTATTCAGTCTTTTTTGGATCATATGGTGAAGAAATGAAGAAGATGTTAACCCTAAACAAAAAAAGGCACATCATGTCTTGTGCTCTATCAAGTGCCCTGTGTACCAGCTATTCTCTATTTGTACTGTTTTGGGGAATGATTTTTGTATGCTTTTATCTGGAAGATCTACTGGGAAGATTTTGGCTCACGATTTTTATGGCTTTTTTGATTCTTCTCTGATTTCCACGCAAATGCTCTGCCCAGTGCTGACAGGGGAGGAATGGAGGGTGATGGGAGGAAGGAACTGGTGTCTTTTTTTACAACTGGCTTGAGTCTTTTCTGCCTGTGAAGTTTCAGGGCTTTTCCTTAAAAACAAACAGACAAAACAAAAACAAAAAAGAAATCCAAATCCCAAAGACAAAGTAACCTGATTATGTTGCATCAACATGATGATTTTAGGAACAAAAGGCTCCCCAAACCTCCCCAGCTGCATCCACACAATAAAGGCCCCTGCAAAACACGGAGCATTTTTTCATCAAGAAATGCAGAGACGAGCTGTGAAAATGCTCTGTAAATCGAATGTGGTTTTTTCCTTTCTTTTTTTCCTTTTTTTTTTTTTTTTTTAAGCACTGGAGAAATTTCAGTGGCAAGAGTGTCAGTTAACCTCTGCATTTGTCTCTGCAGTAAGGTCCAGAAGAGCTGTGAGCCCTGGGAGGAACTTGCAGAGTTTCTTGAGGAAGCTTACCTGGGGAGAGCCGGGGTAATGTGATGGGTTGCCATCCCATTAACACAGCCTGTGCATGGGAAGAGATAGTAGAGCACAAAGAGTGAGCAACCACGTCCTTGGTGTATGGTTTGTGCAGGCGGCTTGTGGCCTGCGCTTCTGAAATTGTAGCTCTAGGAGCCAGGAGGGAGAAGGAAGTGGAGAGGAGGGGAGTTAGCACAATGTGCAAGCCAGACAGTCATGGGAATTGAGATGAAGTTGCCGGGAGCAGAGGTGAGCAAAACCTTCAAGTCAGCGAGGCTGTTGTAATTGAAGAGGAATGGTGCTGTGGAGCCAATTGATAGATCTAAGTGGAGTAGTTAAAGGAGAAGGTGAAGTTGATCTCAGGCTAGATTAATCCCTGATGTAATCTTATTGGCATCGTTATGCTGCCTTCCCTCCTTTTCAAGCTTCAGTGGAATTCCTTCAAAGATATATTTGGCCCTTCTTGTTTTACCAGATTGCACTGAATCATCATGTTTTACCAGATGCTACTCGGAGCCTGTGCCCTGGATTACATCACTGGTGTCAGGACAGCATGTCGGGTTACTGGGAGAGTAGGCTTCCTTATAAAGAAATTGTCATACTTGTGAAACGTTATGCTTAATGAAGTTATGGCTGTAGCTGTTAAATTTGCAAGTATTTTCAGTGCCAAATAACTGAATAGATCAACAGTAAAACTCTGTTTATGTGTGTGTCAGAGGCTGGCAAGCTATTTCCCTCCTTTACTAGTTTAAGAGCTTGAGTCATTCTCTTTCCAGCTTTGTCAAGTTGGAGTTTTCATGTAGGACATGTGTCCCCATTTCACAGTCCATAATGTGGGAATTATAGTATTCTCTATGTTTAGGACAATGTGAACTTTTATTCAAAAAGTAGTTTACTTTGAAATTCTTCAGGACCAACTGCAGTGAAGCCTGTGGTGTTACTGGATTCTGCTATGTAGCCTGTCTTTATTGAGCTATCATATATTTAATCTGATTCTGTGTTTAAATATAACAGAATTATATCGGTATAGATGGCCTTTAGTAAGGGAAAAGAACAGATTAAGTGCTGGGAGAGGTACATATCACTGGGATCTAGCTTCCTGTCATGTGAGGAATGCATATTTATTTCTATAGGAAACCACAAATCCTTTGTCAACAGAACTGACAGGTTGTCCTTGACTTTTCAATCCACAGAATGGCCTTATTCATTTTAAATTTGCCTTGTATTGCAACGTGTGAGTTCAGAGTCTGATCTGAACATTCTCACCACATCGAAAACATTTCATTGGAGAGACAGAAAGCATTATTTTGTAAATGCATTTATTAACAGTGTAGACTGGAACTATGGAACGTGTAGGGCCTCAGTTTGATTGCACCACATCCCGTGAATTTGTTCATGATGATTTAATTGTAACTGGGGAAGAAAACCAGTAAAGGTGCCATAAAGGTACCTTTTTTTTGCTCCAGTTCTTCTGTATCCTGAATAACGGATTTTTTTGACAGCTGGATTTATTAATTTGATTGTTCTATGTGATGTTCGAATATTACTGTATTTGGCCAGTGGGCGTATGGTTCATAGTCAGAATCTTGTTCAGATGTATGTTTAATCATCCCGATGCTAATAGATCTACTTAATCTCATAAATCTGGTTTGTGAGCACCACTGTGATTATACCTGAAACAGAAAGAGATGCCTAGGTTTTTATGGCCTTTTTCCTTGTAGTTTACATAATGGAGCTCATATATCATGAGAAAGAAATTTCATTTAAGAATTCTCAAAGAATTTAAATCTTTTTCATGAGCAATGTGTTGAGAAGTGGGATATTTACTTTCAGGAAGTAGAAGTATTCTGTCAAGATGAACTCTGCGTGAAGAGAGGGGGCAAGCTAAGCCCAAATCCACCTGTTTTTTTACAGTATGATTGACATATTCCATAATTGAAAATGACAACCCAAATTGACCTGAATCTGCATGTTTCTCATAATAAAATCTAGTCAAGAAACCGAAGACATACGTACTGAAACAGTGCACCTGCTGAATAGATTGCTTTTCATTGAAGCATCAGATGTCTGCTTTGCACTTCCCCAAAATGTTGTTAGACATTTTACAAAATTTAATGAAGATGCTAATTAAGGAGGCTAATTGAATGCCTCCAGATGACGCAGGATGCCGTTCTTAATATTGCTGAAGAATGGTGGAAGCAGTTAACAGCTGTTTGTGTCAGTACCTTCCTATTATTGACCATTGTCTACTGGCCCAGCTACCTGGTAGCTCATGTTAGTGTTCTTTAATGGACTATTAAAACTGGTGTCTCAAAGAGCCTGAGCCTTTTCTGGACTGAAACTGGCCACAGCCACCTGCTTGGCTCCTGTCTGTCTTTGTGTGGTGCTGACTAGCACTTTTGTGAGCCAACTGCCCAATCGCTGCCCTGGTGGGGACATGTGGGCACAGGTAGAGCTTGGAACTACAGCTGCAAAAACAAAGAAGTCAAGCTGGGAGAGGGAGAGGTAATCCCCTCAGAGTCCTCCACCACCCCCTAGGCCTGTTCTCGAGCCTGGGAGTTAGGGGCTGTCTCACCCACCCCCAGAGGATTGCTGCACATGCCAGCGTTATCGGGATCCAAGGGTGGTGATCTTTCACTTGCTATCCCTTTCTCTTCTCTAATTCTTCTTCTAGCACATGATTATCTATGGCAAGGCCGGTTTTTCACAAGCAACTCCCCCTGTGTACAAGCCTGACCTTGGTGCTGGGGAAGATTATGTTTGCTTAACAGGATATTGTAGCCTAAACAACTTCATTTCTAGCACAGCATAAACTTTGATGAACAAATTCTATATGCCTTCTATTACAAGCTCTTTATTGTGAGGCACATTGATGTGAACTCTAAGTGGGCAGTTAAGGCTTGTGGTTGTTAATGATTAAGATTGTTTGTTGTTGATAAATACAAGTAGTGTTAGGATCTCTGTTGTTGATTCACCTGAATCCTGGCCTAGGAATCTGCGAATCTGGTCATCGTCCCAAAGGCTTGGGATGTGACATGTGCCCCTTAGCTTCTCTAGATATTTTTTGTTTCCAGTTGCTCCACATGGCACATGTTGAAAGAAAACCTTCTAGTTCAAAAACCCCAAGCAGGCACAATGGGTGAAGGGGAGCAGAGTGCTTGGATGAAGGTAGCTCTGAACAAAGAATAACAAATTGCACTTGAATGTAGTGTAATCTTTGTACTTTTTTATTGACTGCTTCTTGAGCATCATTTGTTCTGAGAACGTCATGAGATCTTTCACTACCGCAGAGACCAAGGAAGTCAGTTTGTAGACCTTGCATGTAGTCTTGTGCTTCACAGCATTCCTATTTAGAGACTCTGTAATGAGTTACAATTAATTTACAAATGTATCTATCATGCATTAATGCTTCTGCTGCATCAAAAGAAAATATTTTTATTGAGATGGTTTTGGAGTATTGACATAACAAAGGCTTGAAACCAGGTGATAGACATCTAAGTTTTTAACTGTTTCTTTTCAGTGCAAACAAATGCACACATGTACACACAGGCATAGCATTCCCCCCATTTTGCTTCTGATGCTCTGGTGTGGGCTTTGTCCACATTCTGTCAGTAAGTGCATCACTCTAAACGTGACATATCACATACTGAGTGTTAATCCAAATAAAAGCTGAACAGAAAAAGGAAGAGCTGATTATTTATAAAACGAAGCAATCTGGGGAAAACGTCTCGAGGACAGCATAAACATTGGAGTAATCTCTGTTTGTGTAAATGCCTTAAGACAGCTTGTGAAGCTCAGTAAAATCAATCTATGCCATGGGCAGAGAGGAGTATGTTGGTGTTTGTCAACCAGTTTCCTGCCTTCAAGGCAAACTCAAGAGGTGTATTCACTTTTTCTTATAACCCTTTTTTATCTTATTCTCACAGTTGGTTAAAGTTAGGTTTTTAACATGGACAGCGAAATTGGACTGAAAAGTCAATGATACAGGTGTCCGAATACTGTAAAGTTATTTTTTTCTGTACTCACACATGCTTTACCTGCCAGCCTGACCTCTGATCAGAGGCTGCTGTGCCTGTGCAGGTTGGCCCAGACTCTGAGGAAATATTTCCTAATTTCAGTGTGATGTCTCCCATGACTGAGCCTTCACTGGAACAGGCGCTCTGTTTCATTCTGTACGCTGATTTCCGATGCACAGAACCAAGAGGTTGGCCCTTTGTCATATATATTGAAGGTGTAATTTGTACTTTTCATCTCTTAAGAATATTATTTGCAAAGAAATGTAACTTTATTAAACTACATCTCTCTCTCTAAATCATGAGAAATTAATATGTGGTTTATGGAGTTCTTATAGGTAAGATAACACTGATCAGAGCATGATTGTGGCTGGGTTCCTAGTGTTGGCAAGGAGAACACAGATGATGTGCAATGAAATGGAGATTTATTTGGCAATAACCTTAATCGAGATCGTCGATAGAGGCTGAAACTGTAGTTTTGGTCAGTTTTTTGTGGATGCATGGTAGGGATTGTGCCAGGGCCTCTTGGTAATGCTTAACGCAATGCTTGTTTTGTAATTGGAAGTTAGCACACCAATTTCTGCCATTGACAGCGAGTCATTCTGGCCAGAGTGAAACATTCCTGTGGTTAAGTACAGTGACAGATTTCTTGAGGTTTCTAGAGTAGGTGCCTAAACTGAGAGAATCTTCCAGGATGCAACTTGAGATATTTAACTGAGAGTTTCTTTCTTGGATTATTACTTCAGGCATGTTCTCTTCATGTACCCACCCTACCATTCATTGGTTTCATTGCTCTTCTTTGAGAAAAATAAAATAGCATCATTCCTAAAAAAACTATGCTTCTTGTCAAAGGTAGATCTGGGTCTAACGAGCTTCTGACTTCATAGTGTAACTTGGGTGGCAAACTGATGAAAAACCTTTGAACTAACATGTGCATTAAAAAGGGATAGAGTGAGAAAATGGAAGCTTTGTCTTGAATGTGAAATTCATCTTTTTTGTCTTGAATGTGACATTCATCATTTTTTTCCCTGTAACCCCAATTTAAACCTTGGGCTTTGGTATGTCACCCTGGCATCAAGTGCTGGAAGGAACACATTTATTATTAAAATCCAGACTAATGGAGATGTTACTAGATTCGTAACTATGCTTTTTTGTCATTTACTCTGTTAGTTTTCTGATAAAAGAAACCATTTTTCAGCAAATCTAATATTGTATGTTTTTCTGTTTAATGCAGGGAATTATGATTTGGTTCTTTCTTCTGGTATTTTTCCTTCATTTTGCTACCTGAGATTTGAAGAAGTTACTCAGTTTAATGTTCAGGAGAAAAGCTATCTTGTAACTTTATGTTGATCCTGTTTGTATGTGAACATCCCTGGTATGTGACTCTGCTTTCTAATGTGATGTGAGCCCTCACAAAAGCTAAATAGCACATTTCTTTTTATTCTTATAGTTTTATCTCACCTGTGTCACTCTTGCTCATCCATCATCGCAGAAAAGAGCTACCTGTAGTAAAATACATTTCTGAGCACTTGTTAACATAGGAAATAAGTTTTTCTTTTTAACTTTTTCACCTAAAGCTGTGAATGGGAGTGACTGAAGGTCCAGCTCCCTTTACAGTGGCTGCAAATAAAAATTTAAGAGTGTTTACATACAGCAAGTGTTCTCTTTTAGCACCTGAATTTAGGGATGTGAAATTGCTCAACCTTACCTAACAGTGCAGTACTTCCCTCAAGGTACTTTGATCTCAGTAGGAGCCTATTATTACTTTAGCTGCTACAGTGAGTGGCAAAAATATTGGAAGAGCTGTATGTAAAAGCAGACAACATTAACACATGCAGCACAGGACTAAAAATAACATCGATGAGTTGAACTATTCCATCTCAAAATTTTGATGCCTTTTATTATGTACTTTTTATTAGTGTAGTTTATATCAAAAGATTACTTCTGAGAGCCTGGATAAACACTGTTAGAATCTATATTTCAACTTTAAGTGTTTGACAAAGGATTATGGGGTTGTCGTATAACCATGAGCTAGAGTATGGGAATTTACATTTTCCTTTTTGCAGGATAGTTCCTCTTAAAACTATACTCTGAACAATGGCTTACTCTCTTGTGCCAGTACTCGATGCCAAATACTGTGGCTTGGCAGCAGGCACATCTCAGATTTCAACCACATGTATTTCAAAAAATCAAAAGATCCTTATTTGGCACTCCACTCACATATCTTAAAAAGCTGTGTTTGTGCGTCAGATTTAAAAATAATTGAAACCAGAGGTGCAAAACCTGAACTTTTCTTCCAGGATGTTTTGACTTCAATCGATTCCAAAAGCATTGAAGGAAGCAGAGTGGAAACTGTGTGCAGCATGTGGCATTAACAATGCAAGTAAAAACTTAAATTCATGGTGCACACATATGTGATACCACAGGCAGCCTTCTGAAAATAAACATGTTTGTCTTTCACTAGGTATTAAAAATATATATATACATACAAGTATATGCCTTCATGGCAAAACACTATGGGAATTTCATTTGGTAGATGGAAGGATCACTTTGCTCATGGAAGGACTGTGGATTTTTCATAATTGAAAATTGATACCTATATCTGTATGTGCAATATCTTAAGACTGAGAGCGTAGTTTATGTGGAAATAAAACTGATGAGGGAGTTAGAGTTGTGTCGTATATAAGATTTGAATGACAGAGGTTAATATCCTTATTTTAAAAAAATGTCTCATTGGATCTTTAGTATCTGTGAGTCTTTTTGGTCATTAAAGCAAAATATCACTACTTGTGTCAGAAGTCAAAATATACAAGAGGATGTATCTCTAGGATGTCTCTCTATTATCTACCCTGTATTTTAGAAATATTTGGAAAAAATGATGCAAACTCAGTAGCTGGCCTCCAGTAACCCATTATACAGAAACTTGTCCTTATTCCCAAGGAATTTTTGATTTCATCTGCAAAAAATTATGTGAAATGTCTCAATCTTCTGGAAATAAAACATCCACCGACGGAATGACTTTAAACAGACACATGCGTGGAGAAAACTTCAGCTTGCTTCTGTTCATTGTTTATAGGTGAGGAAAAATGTCAACTAAGATAAAGTTACCCCAGAAATTACCAAGGGAAGCAAAGCACAGATTCATAGCCTATTAGGAGTTATCCTGTAGGATCATAGCACAATGAATACCAGTTAAACCCGACACATACCAAGCCTTTTTTGTTTTTTCACCCTCAGTTTTGTTCACAACCAAAATTCATGTGTAGCTGCTGCTCTGACCCTTCCGAGCCTTACCCGTACCCTGGTAATTCCAAAGGGCAGAGGGATGTAAAGAGCAGTAAAGGGTCCAATGTGAAAGAGAAGAATTAAAGCGCTGAGTCAGATGCCCTACCTGACAAGTCTGTAGTGTTGTCACATCCACACCACAGAACAAACTAGAAAAAACAACTGGAGAATCTGGAAGAGGTAAAAAGGCAACACAGTCATTTACTGCAACTAAAGGGGTTTTTCAGGCACACGTTTAAAAAAAAAATAGCAAAACCACAAACCAAAGATTGATAATAATCCAGCAAATTCCTACACACAGAGTTAGTCATCTTCTGTAGCAGAAGTAAAGAAAATAAAAAAAAATAAATCTACTTACCAGATAGCACCTTGGGGTTGGATCTTACGCCAGCCTTGGGGCCTTCTGTGTGTTCTTTGTAGTGTTCTTTCTGCTAAGGATTCTACTTGCGCAGAAGACTAATGTGAAATAATGTAATTCCAGTCTCTTACTCATCATGGGAACAAAATCTAATTGGTCAAGTAAAAGGAAAAGAAATACATTGTAGTATGAAGTCAGTTTTATTTATCAGCATTTTTTTTAATGTCACAGCTTTCTTGGCAGTCTCTTGTAGTAGGTATACAGTGGCATAAATGGCATGAATTGCTACGAGCAGTGGCGAATATTTTGTCCAATACCAATAGATTCTTACTAAAGAATTTTGATACAGGTTCAGTTCGAGCTTGGGCCAAAGAGGACCAATCATTTGAATTAAATCAAATCTCAATTAATTCAAATTACTCTTTTACTCTTCATGACTTCATATCCTAACTTTAAATTTCCCATGTGTTGTTAGTTCTGCAACTTCTGTTTGTATCCATCTGGAAATGTCTTCATTCAGAGCAAAATCACAGTTAAGGAGATTGTGACCTTTTTTACACCTTGGTTTAATATCTCAGCAAGAGCTGTATTTGTGGGAGAGGGAAGCCTTCACACTGCATGAGAAGTTGGATTAAAACAAACCCCCCAAATCCATTTTCTCTTCCAACCAGATAGAAGGATAAATATTTCTCCTTTATCCTCCCTTCTTCCCCACCCAAAGAATGCGAATAAATAATAAAAACTAAATAATATTAAAAAGCACCAAGGAAAAAATCAGAATATTTCAAGCTGGCCTGACCTGAGGGAGTACCACTTGATACTCTTCTGTAGACATCTGCTCAGTTGTACTGTGCTTGACGTAATCTAAAAGACAGGGTGATTCACTGTAATCATGAAATAAATTTTATTTCCGAATGGTTGACTCTCCTATGTTTATCTCTTCCTTGTTGAAATCTTTTCCCTCTTACTGGTTCATGTCTTCTGGTTTTGCTTATATTTTTTTGCAGAGCTGAAATGGAGTGGAATATGGATCTGACGTATAGGTGAAACATGAGTTTCAATTTAATTTCTTGGTCATCTTTTAGCTAGTAGTGATACTGTCCTTATGTATATTAGCAACAGCTAGATAGAAATGAAAGAAAAGGAAGGAAAGGAAAAAAAAAAAAAAGGAAAGGAAATTCACTACCCTATAGTCTAGTTCTTATAAATTCTGATTCTTGTTAGACCTACATGGAATTAAAGAAATGTATGGTGCAGTCAACTGAGAAGAATAATGCAGTCCTTATCTGGATAGAGTCAATGAGAAGCAAATCCTAGAGGTGACCCAGTACAACAAGAACATGACATATAGCCCTGATGTTATAAATGTAAAGCATTACTTGGTGGTTTTGCTCCTGTTCAATTATAATGGCAGAATTTGTTGCTTTAACTAAGGACAGAATGAAGATCATTTATAATTCTGTCTGCTGCCATATAGTAGGTTTCCTAATGCTTCTTTTGATGGGACTGCATTCAAGTTTACAGTTCACTAAACTGTGAAAATTAAGTATTACGCTGTGAATTAAATTACATGAATTATTACTCAGTATTGATGCTGTAGTTTCTGAAGTAAATTTTGTCTAAACATTAATTATTCTGGGTGAAATTATCACCCTGTATTAGCTGTAGGCGGTGCATGCTAAATTGTGATTACTATGTTTCAATAGTACACAAAACATGTGTGTATATATATAAAAAACCACGTTCATACACAGTGTATATACTGTTTGTATATTTATGTAGAAAATTACTTGTACCATCTGAACATTAGATATAGGTACATAGTCATTAGAAAATTATTGTGAGAGCTGAACACCTAATACTTACCTCCAGGTAGGCCAAGACAAGCCTAAGTCCCGAGACCTTGCAAATTCAGTACAATATCTGTTCTACCAATGGCAATAACTTGTCTATTTAATTACAGGACCACATGTGAAAGGAGGAGGAAACTAAACAGGTTAAGTGGAGCTTTTTTACTATATGACTCTTGCTCCCTTGTGTACTAGTTTTTAAATGCATATAAAGATTCAATGATTTCGCCTTTTGTTTATATATCTGTGTTGACTTTGATATGCTATTTATTGGCATAGTGATTGATGCATCTCAAGGAGCTATAACACTATAACCACTTCCTAAGTTTCTCAGAATAAAAGTACGGGACGATATTCATTTAGATGTAGGTGCTTCAATAAATAGCAACCTAGCCAAGAAGTAAACTCAATTTCATTTCACAAAAGGCCTCTCGCTCCAGTTTATTCTTCTCAAACTGAGAGTGAGATCTGCTTGCATTTTTGGATGTGGCACATGTAGGTAGGTTTCAGTAACTTCCATAAGCACTTAACTCTTCATCTTTCTTTTAGATCAAATATGTCAAATGTGTGGAATATGTCAAATGCACAGAATATAAACTAATTACAGTAGAATGCGGGGCGAGAGAGGTGAGTGTTAATTGAAATTCGATGAACGTGAATTGTGGACTGTCAAAAGATTCTTGGTGTAGCATCTGATTTCTTGCTCTGACTATAAAAAGCCATCAGTGCTTGTTCCTCTTGTTTCTTAAGCAGAGTATTGACCATGTGAAAACACATCCTAAGAAGTAACGGATCTCCAAGGTCAGTTGAAGTCACCTGTAGCCTCACAAGAAGTGTGGCTATTAAGTCCCCCTTGACCCTGTCCTGCCCATTTTAGGGGCAGCTTTATGATTCCTACCTTCAGTCCCGCTGTAGTGCTAAATATGTGTGAGTGAGCTAGTGAAGAACTGCCCTAAGTATTTTGTTCTAACACCCAGCTTTTATTTTTTCTGACTCTGTGCTGCTGCCACAAGACTTGATCCTATCAGCACTTAATTCCACTTTGTAGTTTGTCAAGTGATGAATTCAGCAGTGAAAAGGAACCCACAAAGATTTAGTACAATGAAAATTATATATTGCTATCAGTTGAAAATTAGCCCACCCGTGGATACGTAGAGGATGATGATAAATTAATTCTTCACTGATTATTGAAAAGTCTGGCAGCACTAAACAGGGAATTGTCAAAAATCATTAGAAAAACAACCTTATGAAAGGCACCGTAGTCCCAGACTTGCTGTCTGACACATCCCTGCTTGGTAAATTCTGTAGCATTTACAAACTGCCTGTTGATGTTCCCATTTCACTGGCCTTTTGCTCTTGGCTATGGATTTCCATTTAAAATTCAGTTACAGTACTAGTGCATTTTTATGCTACCTTAGCTTTGCAGCGCTCAGTTTCCTCAGTTGTGAAAGCAAAACTGCAGAATTCTCTTGTGAGCGGGATAAAAGAACTGCTCCTATGTAAAAATATTCTTGCAATTATTTTATTTCCTTGTACTTTGATACATTTCCAGCAATGTTACTGACATTTGTTGTACTACAACTGTAAGGGCAAAAAAAAAATTTCACAGTAGGAAAGAGAAGAGGAGAAGGTTTTGTAAAAAGAAATTGCTGGGGTGAATGGCTGGGTTCAGAATACTTGAATGTGGTCATGCTGCTCACCTTACCTGGAGGTTGTGCTGTGCTCTAGGACCAATTAGTTACTACATGGGATGCAGCAATGCAGGATGCTTGAGGCATGTATCAGGTGACTGCAGACTCCTTTGGTTTGTCTTTGTCTTAAGTACAAAACACTGAAGATTTTCAAGTCACTTTAGGGAGAAAATGATGTTAAACTCCTGTGAGCAAACTAAGTTTGGTCAAGCGTGTTTGTAGGTATGCCAGCTTTGTCCTGAGGCTACTAGTTGTTGGAGCAAGGAGCGTTCATCTATTCCTGGTCCCTTTTTTATGCTTTGTCTGCTTTACTTGAGTCCATTGGGAAAACCCTTTCCTGTTTCAGAGCAGAGCTCTAATTTTCTTAAACATCTCTGAACCCAGTATTGGCCAACATTTGTGTCACTCTGACTAATGACTTGGAAATATGATCCGGTGTGGGGATTCCTCCAACCCCTACCATGTTTGATGACATACCACAAAAGCATGGAAGTAAGTGTTACTGGTGTAGTCTTTCTTCCTTTTCAGATACGTTTCTTTTATTTGTAACAAATTACGTACACATAATCTGTGGTACCTCTACCATGTTTGGAAACTTCTGCTTTAAGTGGATACTCTTTTGGCTTTTTTTTCTCATTCCACATAATCTACATCTATTGGAGACTTGTACAATCATTTTACAATGATTCTTTCACCTTAGTGACCAAATTGTACCTATTGTTGATATATTAATTACCCCTCAGTGTTTTATTTTGTAGCAGCTTCTTACCTGTTACAATGCTTCGCAAGCTGGGACAATCTTACTTCGACAGAAGAATATAAATATAATGGTGTAGTTAGGAGGGGTCAGTGATGCTGCAAAAGAGGCAGTCAGTTGGAAGGATACATTGGCAGACTGGAAGACAGATTAGAAAGTGCTTAACTGAAGAAATGAATGGGATTTTTTTTTTTTAAGAGTGTTGGCTTTTACTTTTTTACTTTTTTTTACTTTTACTGAAATACCAGCTTTAGAAGCCACATTGTTGAGTAGAATTTAATGCTTTTGCATGTGTTTGGACCAACTGAATGTAAGTCATTGGTAGTGCAGAATATATGGATGTTATTCATTTCTAGGGTTTACTAAAACTTCTTAGCAAACTGTGCTTTAAATAGAGAAGTTGTTTAAGTAGCTCTCCTCAGACTGGAGCTTTTCCAGATCCTGTCTACTCTCAAGGTCTGTGCCAGGATAGTGGATCCTTGAAATCTTCTTCTGTATTTTGAAGAATAACTGTCTTTTGATTTTGTTTCTGTTTTAATGTGATGTTATCAGTGTTGATACTGCCCAGCTTTTGCTGTGTACTGTCCAACGTTGCTACGTGACTGAGCTACAGGCCACGAATGTACGTTTGTTGAAGCCACCTGTATTTGTACTTTCATGATACTGTTGCAGCATAGCTCTCCTTGTGATATATGTCTTGGCTCTCTACAAATACGAGAATTTCATGTCAGCACTGAAATGAAGCTGTTTTTCACTTGAAAAGACAATGCAAATATAAATTATAAACATATCTTCTTATGAAATGGACAATATGTGCATTGGTCAGACGTAACTCAGTCTACTTCTTTTTATGAGGTCTCAGAAGGTACCCATAGATTTTTCAAATATTGGAAACATATTTGGAAAAGTTTGTGGATCCTCATGCTAAAATACTTATCTGGAAGTCAGAACTCAGGGTATTGTCTAGTTCCATTTTCACTTAAGCTAACAAAGCCATCCCCTGTATTGCTAGCCTTTTTAGAAAATATTATTTCTTTCTTCAAAGCAGTATTACGTAGTTGTCTGGATCTCTGTTATGGGTCAAAATGTAAACCAATCAGTAGCAGAGATGGATTAGTTTACTATGTTTTAGATAACAAAAATAATGGTAACAGTTTGGGATCATTTATGGCTACTGAATTTGTTGACAGTCACAGCTACTCAGCAGCACTCTTTGCCTTACAACATCTTATGGGATTGGACTTAAGATACTACATCTTGGCTCCTCAGCTGCTCTGCAGGTTACCTTTTAGAAGGAGGATATGTGAAAGACCTTTCCTGAAGAGAAATCTACCATCTGGACTTTGAATCTCTGAGAAACTTGAGAAACTAAAAGCTTTGGGTTTACATGGTAGGGCAAAATAAACACTGAAAACAAATCTCCTCCCTGCCCACTGTATCCTTATAGGAGGTTTGTTTCCTCCTTGCTCACCCTCAGGCAGTTTTTCGTGGCTATCTGAGTTGTAAAGAACTGTAATCAGTCCCCTCTAAGATGTTAAGTAAAAAGCTTGCATTTGTCTCTTCCCCGGGACCTGGATTTCAGCTCCCTGCTCTTTGCAGAAGTACCCTGGTCACCATCCATATGCTATAGGCAGCTGCCTCACCTTACCCTCCAGAAGCATTTTTCAGTTGAATATACTCTCCTGTCTCTGAAGGAGTTCTAGCCTGCCACACGTGACTTTTTTCCCCCGTATATCTGTCTAGCACACAGAACAAAAAATGCCAAATAATATGCATGCACCCTTTGTCACAGTTCTCCAGACGCTTTGTCAGGGCACATGTGTGTGACTGATGGAGGTTGCAGAAAGGAATAGGTTACTGTTTCCGTCATTGGTGAGATGTGGTAGGTACATGTGAGATCTTCCTGATCCTTCATCTCACTACAACAGAGAAATGTGTTACAGTTTGTACCCAAAGCATTGATTTCTGCATTCAGTGGAAAGTATTATGTAATATATTCCTCTCCACACTTACTCTTCTTTTTCCCTGTTAACACTGTTTCTAGCTGAGTCGGTTACTGAATGCAATGAAAAAATACAAAGATGACAATTCCAGATCACCCTTTTG
>NW_009726520.1:159337-174880 GCF_000703405.1 Apaloderma vittatum | reverse complement strand
TTGTTTCCCCTCTCTTCCCCCTCCCCCCCCCAGCCAGTTTAATCCTCCTAAAGGAAACTCAGTGATACCATCCTAACACAGAAGGACTTCAACTCCTAAAGTCATTCCGTTATAAAGCAAACCATGTATAGATACTTCGGTTTTGCAAATGTTTCAGAAGCTTTTACCAAAGAAACTCTGTGAAGCTGAAGTCCTTCTTTTGATGCAGCTTATGAAGAAATAAAGAAAATAGTAACTGCTGAAAAAAATAATATTAAAGGAAATGGAAGAAAAGAAATCTATGTTTACTGGGTGCAGTGCAGTGGTTTTCAGAAAAACCAGAATCAGTTCTCGGAAGAGATACAGGTACATCAACACAGAGCTCTGCTCAAACTAAATAACCCTCCTGGAAAACTTTGTGTGCTGAAATGTGTCTGTTTTTCTAGGGGAACTATACATGGTTTAGTTCAGTAGCTTCCTTATTCCTAGTGAAGGCATCCCTGGATGGTTCTGCATTGTGTTCTAAGTAACAACATGAACATAAGGATGATGTATTTCATAGTATACAAACCAAATTTTAATGTGTGAATTGGTTTTATATTTTTGTTATTTTGACTTCTAATTCACTATATGTTTTTAACTATATTAAGAAAATTGGATTGCAAGAAGTGGCTTTCTTTACTTGTATTGTGAAATGACTGCCAACACTGACATGCTTATCTACTCATGTAGTTTATTTATTGTCTTAAAAATGCGTGGATGATTTTGCTATATCTTAGAGCGGTCAAATAAGGAAGAGTTTTTCTTTTTAAGTTACGCTTCTTATGAAAGCTGACAGCTTTAGCATATTGTAGATTATGGATTATGAATTATAATATTTTACTATATATGTTACAAAATGCATATATAGTGAGCAGAAGCAGTATTATAATTTTATTCACATTTCTTCAGGCTATTTCCTTCTGTCTCTATTTAAAAAATCATCTTAAAATATAAGGTAAGAAAAATCGTCTGGCCATGTCCACTGAAGTATCAGTTAAGGAGCATACCTATCTACTGGAATTTAGTCTACTTTTATCCAGGTATCTGAATGGCTGATAGACTTGATCTTTACTTGTATGTTACTTGCACTCCGTGTTTTACAGACTATGTAAAAGAAATGGCCCGGTCCTTCAGAGTAAAAGATCTTATTTCAGACAGGAGTCAACGAATGAGAGGGAAAGCATATGTCCATATGTGTGGGGGGCAGGGAAGAGAAAGGCAAGGAGGGGTCAGGGTTACAATAATAATGACATTCAGGTTCGTTTGGGCGTATGTCTTGTATTTATTACTGCTTTATTTAAATATAACACCACCCCATTTTTTTCCTGACCAGCTTCTCTCTTACCCCAGTGACTTGTGTAATAAATGTAAAGCAAGTGAAGCGGAGATTTGATTAGTGAGAATTAGTATTTGTGAAGTAGGTGGAAGAAACAGCTTCTTTATGGCAACTTGAAATTTGAGATAGAGCAAGGACACACTGCAGGACTGGCAGAGACTGTGAAATACATTGCATTTGTGGGCTGAGAGAAGCAGTGATATCAAAGGGCATTTCAAGCCCTGACAATAGGCAATCGTGATACACTGCATGCACAAGAAAATTTTAAATGTTAGCAGTGATACATATGTATGTTGAGGGTTGAGGTTTTTTGGGATTTAAAATTAGGGAAAGCTGGAAGAGGCTTAAGTTTCAGAATGCTGTTAAGTTTAGTCCCTTTGAAACCTTTCTTCACTCCATTTATAATGCATGAAGTTGAACACTGGAAAAAGTGATGAAACGAAGCCTATTAATTCTATTACAGTAATTTAGGCTTACTTGTTCATAAAAGGGCTGGGAAGAAGGCATAGAGGAGGAGGCTGGAGGAACGCTCAAATGAGAGCTTGGCCAAGCTGCGCTGTAGGAGTAACAGACCCTTGCTTATGATAGATTACCTGAACGTTACTTATATGTAATATAAGGTTGCTTGAGACTGGTTTTGGATTTGAATTTTGTCGTAGCTCCCTCTGTTGTCACCCATTATTTGTATACAACGCTGAAGGGCTTTTCTTTTACCCTTTGAATGTTTTATTTAAGGGGGGAGAGGGCAAGAGGAAAAGAAAGAACAAGAGAATCTGACTTAAAAAAGACGCTAACACCCACCACTCCAGACTCAGCAAGTAATACCTTGTTTGTCTTGCAAAACCTTGAGATAGTTTTAAGTTGACTTCTGAGATGAATAAACTTTCGTTGTTGTGTTTGAAAAGTGTGAAATAGGCTATTAGACCTTTGCATTTCATGTCACCCACTTGTTCTATGAAGCATAAAGCTTTTAAGTTCTGCAAATAGGTTCAGTTCTGTCTTGCCATCAGTATGAGGGAAGCTGCCTCTTGTATAAAAGTAGTGACTGAGTCTTAGTACATTTTGCAAAATCTTCCTCTCTTGTTTAATTGGAAACTGCTGCTACAGCTCTTTGATCTTTGCTCTTTTTTTTCTCTTAAAATCCCTTCTTCATTGTCATTTTTCTGTTACTTTTGTGATACTCAGAGGTTACCCTCACTTCAGAGAATAGTAATTCTTTTTGACAAATCAGCAGCAACAAGGCACTAATTTATTCAGACTCAAGAATAAAGTTATGGTTTATGGGAAGAGAAAGAGCACTTGCGCTGAATTCATAAAATGGTTAAACCATAATTGAAATAGATCAGGGTCCAGTGATTGCCTGAAACCTCCAGCCATCCCACTGCTGATAGGGTTACCCTATTTGATTTTGAAGTGTTAGCTCAGTTTCCAAATATACTGCAATGATAGTCTGTGCTTACCAAATGTGCTGCTAACCAAACTTATGTTTTATTTTTATTCCTTGTAATTCGTATGGTTTATTTATTTTATACCATTCAACTCGTGCTCTGAGAATAGTTTTAGCAGTTCCCTTGTGGGGTTTTGCAGATCCCTCATTACCATCTTGTTTACATTCCTATTCTATTCTCCCTGTGAGATAGAATGATGATGTTATCTCCTCTGGGCAAAGAAGGCATGAAGGTTCTGGTGCCCAAAGTGGCTGACAGTAGGTTCCTAATTAGTTGCCAGTAGTCTAATTTCTCACAGACCTTGGTGTTTTATAACAGTTCCCTTATCTGTTCAAAGCATAGGTTCTTTCAATACCTGTTGGAATTATTAACATAGTACTTCATCAAAAAAGACCTGCTTACAGTCCTCTCAGTATAAGCACTTGAAAAGCAAGAGAAGTTTAGTAAGTGGCCATCTGGGGAAGACAAAGTAATTTAAATAGTAGCCCAACATTGCATATCATTTTTGTTTGCTAAATATAGATCAACAACATTCTGATGATTTTTTTCTTTCTCTCGTTCTTCATGTTTTTCTGCCGTTTAAAGTGTCATGTAACAGTAGTTACTTTTGACCGCTAATGTAATTGAACCACAGAGGGGATAAACCACAGGAGAGATGAACCACACAGGAGGCATAAAAGCCTTTATGTTGAAATATTTTAGCCTTCCAATAATGTCTGTCCTTAGGCTTTCCGGTAGAAATTTCTGGAAAGGTGCTTAGGTGGTCCATTAAGCCCACTGTTTCGTTTTGTAAATTTTTCAGTGAGCTATCCTTACCCTTCAAAATTTAGGACATTTTAAACAAGACATCTTTAGTCTTTGTATCCAATTTATATTTGCAATTGCAGTTGTGAGGGCCTGAAAACTGTTTGCGCTTACAAGGCATGTTGCATGACATCCAGTATTAATATGTGTATGTACAGGCTGTTTAAATTAAATCATAATAGTTGTTCATACCTCTAGGCAGGACACAATATAAACAACTTAAAATTATATGGGAAGAACAGCTCTGTTTTGTTCTGGCCAAAAAGAGAGCGTCTTGGGAATGGACCATCATTTTGCTGATTAGTAGCTGGCCATGTGTCAGCTTCGTCGACACATTTCAGAGAATGGGTGGTTTAATGAAGGACAGAATTGGGGACTAATTCATTCCGTGCCATGAGGTTAACCACAAGCCTTTCAGAAATCACAGCACTCGCTGCTCCAGCAGATGTGCTGGAACTCTCTGCTGTGACTGGAGGTTTTTCAGCACTCTGTTCCCCCCACCCTTCTCTTACTGTAAAGCACGCACTCATCCTGCTGCCAAAACTTTTAATAAAAAGTAGATTTGTGTTTGCAGTTTCCAGAATCTTTATCAACCTTTCAGCCAAAGTCAGAATAATAAACCCAGAGAATATCTAAGTGTGTGCTTTGCAGATGATTGATTTTTTTTTTCCCACTTGGGATGTCTAAGAGGCAGTGGCTCCCACCAGTATTTTTACATGGTATGCTGCAGGGGACTTCTCAAAGACCCTGCCCTCCTAGTTGTACAAAAAATTTGTAGTGGGTCTGGACTTTGAAGTGAATAATTTCTCTGTAGAGAATTAGTTTTTTTTCTTTCTGGAGAAGGTATCTTGTCATTAAGTTTTGTATCAATACACTATCTCTTTACTTATGAATTGCAAAATTTGTGCTAGGTATCAGAAAGTACCTGAGAAAAATCCATATAAGAAGGGCTTTCAGGAGATCTGTTCAAATATTCAGGAAAAATCTGTTTCTCTTCTTCCCACACAAGACAAGGTGGATATCAAGAGTCAGACATTCTGCATGTTATGTAAGGAAAAAGATCACCTCAAAAGCTAAACACATTGAGTTAATATAAATTGTGAATTACTTTATCAAAGGTAAACTTTTCTGTGAGTATTGTAAAGGTGTGAAATGAGGACAATCTAACCTTAAAATACTATCCAACTGGTTATTATTGGCCCTCATCTGGGACTTCTAACCTTCTGACTTGGTAGGTTGGAATTGCATATGTAAACATTCCTCTTTTGCTTCAGTGCAGAGTAAAATGAGTTAATTGATCAGCTTAATCACCTGTCTGAACTACTGTGCCTTACTTTTTCACTGAAACTCAGTGTCCATTAACATCCCAGGGAAGAGGCTGATAATATTTAGCTGAGGGTGGTAATCAAGACCTAGAAGTAAAGAATTTATAGAGCCAGGGCCTCAGGTATCTATTTGTCTACCTACTTGACCTGATTGACCTAAAACCTGTTACCAGTTGCATCAAAGCTGATGTTAAACCAAAAGAAGTATTTGTGCTTTTATATGTTTAGTTTAAACCAATGCATTTTTTTCATGTGTATGAGGCACATGCATACTCCAGGAGACTTACTTTCAAGTACAGTTTCACATATATTTCTTGCTGTCCCTTACAAGAAAATATTTTTAAGTGATAAAGAAATGAATATATGCAGTCTTTCTCTGTGCAGGACCCATATATACTCATGGGCTGCTGACCTGCGGGGAGTGTTTTTACAGCAAATCTGTATTAAAGAATTGGCAGAAGGTTGTTGATGTTTAGGGCAACTCTGGAAGAAAGATTTTGACCTCAGAAAGTTCTGAGCTTCTTCAGATCTTTTTAAATCAGTAGATATTGTAAATATGAGACAGGATTTGGGATATTACCTGAGGATGTAAACCATGTAAGATGCTGCCTCTTTCAGCTGTGACTTGCTTGGGAGCCTCCTCTAACCCTAGTGAAACAAATATATTTACACACAGTTGTATGTGTGTATAGATGACTCTATATAGAGATAATAGAGTATGACATTTCAATAGAGTGTGACATTTCAGTGAATGGGGGAGGGCCACTGCTTCAGCACAAGGTTGTGAAAAGTATTTATGGAAATTTAGAACCGTAGTTATAAAGGCTTGCAGTATTATTATGTTCACTCGTCGTTGAAGGGAGAAAGTGCTGTGGCTAATGAAAACCTTAAGATCATTTGCTATTGCAGCACTAGACAAGTGAGCCATTTGAGTCTAAGAAAACTGCATTTTCTCTTTAATATCTTGGAGGTGCTGAATTCCTTTTGTATTTGTTGTCAGTGACATATGTATGATATACAAAAAATTTTAGTCTCTTAATGTGCAAAATTGGGATCCAAATACTTAAGTAACTTGGAGACATACTACCACTTCTGTTAGATATTTTATTGTCTTCCTGAAATGACTGAACCTGGAAAGTGCTGTGCTCGATTTTCATTTATATACATCATCTCCTTTTTTAATTTACCAACTGAGATGGTCTATTTGTAATCTTTTTTTAGCAAAAATATTTATTATTGTTAAATTGAAATTATTTTGACTTCTCTACACGAAGGAGCACATTTAGAGCAGATACTGCGTTTCTGTGGTACCATTCACCAATGTATTTGCAAGCATTGTGGGGTTAATCTAGTGAAGGAGAATGTTTGTCTCATTTCTCTAGAAGTCTTCATGTCCATAGGTAAACATTTTGAACTGGATTTTAAGTGAGGCAGCTTTTAATCTGGTGCAGTTATTTAACTTTTCAAATTATTATTTAATATGAGAATTTACTGTCGTCTTTGACCTGATCCTATTTTCACTTTTATTCGTGTAAATTAGGAATAACTTGGTAAATTACTTCACAAGCCTCAATGGGTGTGCAGTTGTGTAACACTGCAGTAGATCAGAGTGAGATTCATGAATCCACCATGAGTAAATGGTTCTGTATGGATAATGTAGACAAAGATTAGGCTTGAGAAGCATGCAGCCTGAAGCTTGGAGACACAGAAGGACAAACCATGAGAGTTGTATGGTAAAGCAGGAGGAATTCCCAAGCCTATTTCATTGACCGAACATTAACGTGAAAATCATTGTGATCAAACTAAGATTGAGTTGTGCTAAGGGCTAACAGCTGTGTGAGTGACATAATAAGCACTCAAGAATCTAAGTAAAATGACCTTAGATCTGCCTGCTCAAACAGTTCAAAAATAGGCTGCCACAAAACATACAGCCAAGTCAGCCTCTTCTGTACCTTTGATTATTTAAGATTCCCATTCTTCTTTTATTACAGTGTAAAGTCCTTCCTCTTCCAGACGTTGGACTGAAAGCAGTGCATCCCATCAACTTTTACTGCCAGCTATATTCACAGATCTGTTACCATCTAAACCATTCCAGAATTCTTAGACTGGTACATGCTGAGGTTCTGCTACTGGGTCATCTGGAAAAAATCAAGTAAATGAAATAAGCTTTTGTATCACTGCTCTATGTCTTCCCCAGCTGTTTTCCAGAGTGCAAGATATCTGTGTAGGAGCACTTTCTGTGTATGGGTTCTGCAGTCACTGACAGATGTGTGCTGTATACTTTCACAAACATCTTTTTAAAAACAATGCAATTCTCTTTTTCCATCTGTAGATCACTGTTGCCTTTCAATAAAGGTGGGTGAGGCAAAGTGGTTTTGCATTTAGATGCTTATTCTGGATTTTAAATGTTCTGTGTATAAATTACTTCTTCATCTGTAGCAGTGCTTACCACTGCAAATAGTCTTATTTCCTCAAAGATTGAGATAAATTGTGAAAACTGTACCTTTTCAAATCTAGCTCAATCTTTCCAAAAGCTTTTAAAATTACAGAATAATGAATATTCTTATTGAAGGAGGAAAATGCACTTTGGCATTGACACTAGTCAAGTGAATAGGGCTTCTCCTTTTAAAAAAACCCCAAAACAACAAGTATGTCATGTTGCATTAGAGAACCATGGAGGGGGTGTGGGGGTATTTGGGCTTTGCTCATGGAGTGAGGACTGGAGATATCCCATCATCCCAGATCTGGAAGAGCATTGCTGTTTGAGCAGATGCCATTTGAGCAGTCTCTGATCTTGAGAGGGACAAAACTCTAGTGTGCAGGAAGTAGTTTCATTTAGGTGTGCCGCTGATGGTATTTCCTTTTGCTCACACAGTCAGGAAGAATAGTCTTCTCATAAGACTAAAGGTAGGAGTTCCTTCTTCAGGTTCTAAAGCGTGCAAGTAGTAGCCTAAGCTTCATATCCCATTGTCTGGATTGTCTTCCTTCTTCATTTCTTTACATCAAACAATAAATATTTCTTATATATTGTGTAGTTTATGTATTTTGAATGTCTCTAAAACCTTCAAGACAATTCTAATATAAATTAAAAGGTGATTCAGAACAGCCTCTTATTTAAATAAACAAACCTCAGGGTTCAGGCTTCTTTAGAACTTTTTCCAAAGGGCTTTGAACTTTAGAAGTGGAGAGAGCACCAAATGTATTACTTGCACAAGAGTTCCTCTATCTCTGTTCCAGCACATTTAATACTGGTTAAAATTACTGACCTTGGTTTCAGTGCAGTGAAGAAAGAGTATCAAATTCATACAGGTAGGAGTGAAATTCTTGCTTGGTGAAATATATCATTTTGTGCCATATTAAAAACATGTGGAAGAGCTTGTATATCTGACACTTTTCTTTATACCTGTTCCTGAAACAGAATATTAGAAGAAAAGTAAATGAAGTTGGAGCTCATCGAGAGCTTATATTTTCTCTGGTTCAGTTCTACAGGATTAATGCCATAGTCTTTTGAGTGGAGGACTATTCCATCCGTTCTCCGTAAGTCAGTAAATCACTTTTATTGTGTCTGAGTAAACAAATTGCATCCAACACTATTTTTTCCTCTATGATTTTTAATTCCTTTTTGATTTTCTCAGAAGGTGGTATCAAGGCAGAAGAATTTAATTTATTAGTAGCACAGAGAGTAGTATCTTGAATTGATTTTTCTAAACAAACATACATACCCACCACATTTTGTGTGATTTTTAAAGGTTTTAGGGATAAGTAACAGTGCCATTCAGTTGGAGGCTGGAGTTGTAACATATATTGGGCCAAGACTATGAGCATAATTAGCTATAGCAACAAATCTGTTGAGCAGTTAAATAGTGCACAAGTGACATTCAGTTGCATTCCAGCATGTGATTGCCATCCTCTGAAATGTTACTGAGTGGTATGATTGTATGTAACAAATTGTATGTAAATTTGGCTTTGGTTTTCTGCAATTTCTTTTCTACATTTTCCCAGTTCCCCTTGTTTGCCTTACACCAACCTCGGTTTCACCTATAGCTGGCAGACAATATTACCAATTACAGGTGCTATTGACTACATAGTTAGAGGGGTTTTCACCTATGATGATAAATAAATTATACTTTTTTTCTAGTGCTGCTGATGTAGTGCAAAAAATGACAGGTAGTTGATATTAAGACTTCTTGATATGATTTTTCTACTTGAGTCCTGAATCTGAGATGACATTCATGTTGTCCAGACTCTCAATGTGCTCAGTAGGAAGAGGGAGGAGTCCAATACTTATATTAAGAGCTCATCTCTCTCTATGTTTTATTAAAAGCAGCCTAGCTTCATATCTTAGGCCCTGAATTAAATAACTGAAGTTTTATTGCATGGTTATGTATCCCACTTTTTGCAGTCCTTGAAGGCTAGGGAGCTGGCTTGATTACCTCTCCTACTGGCACTGCTACAGGAGAAGAAAAAAAATCCAACTAATGTTTCATCATGTAATGTGTTCTTTTTGGACAAAGAATTTGTTGAGAGTCATAGTACATGTCCTTTATTAAAGAGTAAACATAAATTTTAAACCACACCTATAGTTCCTGTTGCTTGAATGAAATGTGTGCACAGCCTTTCTCCTCACCGTCCTGTATATTAATTTCTTATGTTTTTCCTGCTTGAACAAAGGCAAAGCCTGTGCCACTCAGTTGAGAACAACCTTCTCAGACATTGGGCAACTTCCATAACTCTTTCTTCATCATCTTGAGCTGTCTTGTTTGGCAGAGTGGATAGTAACACCACAGGTCTTAATGTACCGACTGGGGCAGCAGCCTTTAGCATTGGTAGAGCTGAAGAGCTGTACGGCAAGGGAGTAATTTTTAAAAAGTTCTCACTAATGTAGTCTAGGCCCTGAGTTTCAAGGAATGGTGGAATGAACTTCAGAACTTCTGCTTCAGGCACTGCAGCAGATGATTTTGTAATAAATTGGTTTGTGTGTTATTTGAGCTCATTGATGTTTGGGTTTTTTTTTTTCCTTAAAAAAAAAAAGTTGGTTTCTTTGTACATTAGTGGTGCAGCTTTTGGATAGGTTGGGTGCTCTTGTTTTCCTTCTCCTCTTGTTCTTCATGTCAGTATGTCTTTTCTAGAGATCCAAGAACAGGTTATATTTTTCTCATTTTTTAGCTCCACTTTCTAGTTGTTACAGTTAAATGCATTTTTTATGTTGTAGATCACCTGTCATGTTTCACCAAGGCAGTATCTGTACACTGGAATGAATTCAGCCTCTCTGTTTAATTTCATGCTAATGTCTGGAAGATGTTATCTAGGTTAACCAGGCTGAGAAACACTCTGTCCTTTCCTAATTTTCTTCGACTCGTTGGCTTTTGGTTATCTCACTGCCCCTTGGTGGATTATGTTGATCTCAATTTTGCTGATATTTATCTGAAGTGTGAACTGGCCAGATGAATTGTTGCCCATTGTAAATTGCTTAGTTTAAATTTATATGCTACACTGAACAGTGCTTAAAATGTTGGGTCCTTAAAGAGGACCTTCTACTGTTCCTTGCTGCAGAGGCTTTATGTGGGACAAGTAGAAATTCCTCACATCAGTGTTGAAAGTTCTGGCCAATTATTTGTTGTTTCCTAAATTACTTTAAAGCCGAGTTCACCAAAGGAGATCCATAATGTAATGGATTTCCTTTGCTGTGATATCTGTGCCATCCTATGCCATATGTATGTATGTAAAGTACATACATATGTGAATGTTGTACTTAGAGTTTGGAAGCATGGTGTATTCATACCTATTCAGTAACATATTTTCAGTGTATGTCAACGAGGAATGGAAAAAGAGAAGCACAGCAAAATCTGTATGTCATGGGTGTCTCCTGTAGATGCTGAGTCTATCCATAAGAGGTCTGTAAGAAAGTTTTACTGATGAATGTTGAATCATTGCTGTTTTATAGTTACAGCTGCTCAGGGTGAAGGAAATTCCCAAATCTCTCATACGTTTGTTGAAATACAATGTGATTTTTTGGAATATAAATTTATTTATTTCTCATTTGACTTCATATTTCTTCATGTCATGGTCCACTGGGATAATAATGAAACAAAAGTAAAATGCCTGTTATGGTGTAATGATCAAGTAAAATGTAGAAGGGTAATAATATTTCAATTAGGCCCTCTCCCTGCCAGGAATAGTTGTATCATTAAATCAAAACAGAATGAAAGTGATGAGCAACGTACTTTCTTAATGGACTTGTCTCTTTAGAAGGTGGTGGTGTTATCCAGACCTATATGATTATCATCTACTTCTTCCTAATTTCCTGGGTTGAGTTTTATCATGTCATCTTATTCCACTGTGTTCTATCTGCATTGAGAAATTGTTTCATTTTCTTATGCTATGTTGGTTTGGAGTTACTACGGCACGAGATTGCTCCATGCAGAGGACAAAAAGGAAACGGATGAGTAATTTCTATGTAAAATGCAGAATGAGATGTACAGATCTTGGATGCCATGCAGTTTATCTCTGGTAGGCCTGAGTTCATGCTGTAGGGCCTGAGTCTTAAGAATGGAAGGGGTTTATATGCATATATTTGCTGGTAGGTCGGCTTCCTGTGAATCCTGAGTTTTGACTTTCTGGGTACCTGTTTAAATATACGCTACTACTTTTTATATACATATATACGTATAAACATACAGTCTCATTACTTTATTAATTTGCTGTCTATTGAGGAAAGAAGGGAAAAAAAGACAATGGGCCACATGATCTCTGAGGCGTGCCTGTTTTGAGCAGCATCCGCCTCTGTCAGTGCATTTCGTAATACAAAACCCTGGACAATATGAATAACAACACAGTGAAGAGTCTCTGAGGAGGAAGTGATTTCCATTTACCTTACATGTCGAAAAGTTAATAATGTATACTTTCCTTTGATAAGTGTTTCAATAAGGAAGTTCATTTCACTCATTTTGGGCATCTGTTTTAAGATGTGGTGAATCCAAACGGGTGACTTGGTCAAAGCATAGCTTTCTTGTTGTTGATCTCATTTCTATTTACGTCTCTTGTTGCAGCCCGGACCTGTGCCAGTTATTTCAGCGGGAGCAAGACTGTGTCTGATGTTAGAAAAGTTTGCCTCTCTCTTAAGAAGCGTGTTACTTGATTTCTGTAGTAAATGATCCTAAAGAGCTGGTAAAATAAAGAAGCGGTGTTATGGTGGATACTAACTTTTAACAAGCTTAAACAAGAGCCTTTCATAAATGAGATTCCTTAACTCTGCATAGATAATGAAAATGTGTGTAGTGAACTTTATACTAGCAGGTGATTTCCGAGCACTTAAAACCAGTGCTAAGAAATTGCTTGGAACATACATATCTTGGATAGTAACTACATTTTGTACTAAGTAGATAGCGTCTGGTTATGTTGAAATATCAAGGCTCAGTCTGGGTCTTCCTGAAACCAATGATGGGAGTACTGTTGACTTAGCTAAATGCAGACCTGGGACAATGGGGATGACCCTAGGGTTGATGGGAGAAATAAGGGGAGAAGGTATATAAGCATGTGTAACCAGTAAGTGAATCAAGACAAGAATAATTCTTCCATCCAGAAATCAAGCATTGGCAGCAGGTCAGTTATTTTTAATAGGTAGCAGGCAAGAGTAATTTAGGATATTTTTCTCTTTAGTGTTTTTGGGTGAGTTTTTTACAAATCACACAGTTCATGACAATATGACTATGTATCACTAATTTGTGCAAGAACTGCTAATTTTTGGTACATACTTTGTAGTCTGTATGTGTTATCACAGCACTCTCATAAAAAAACAGGGTCAAATTTAAAATCATAAATTAAATGGTAAAATAGATATTTTGAGAATTGTGATCCAGAAACAATTATCTCCAGACAGCTAAGCTTCATACATCTAATAAATACACTTGAAAAAAAATTCCTAGTTTAGAGTAATGGTAACTAGGATACTTCAGGCAGAGAGGCTGAGCAACTGCTTCATACTGATAGTAACCACATAACAATCAAGCAAAAATACCGAACTTTCGAAGCTTCATATAATAAAATCAGCTGAAGTTTCACGGTTAAAAATTTAATAGATTCCAGCTATTCTGAGGCTGTTTTTGAAATCGGGCATATTAGTTCTTCTTAGAAGTACCCTTATATGAATCTTTAACTTTATTGGTAGTAGTAAAACTTAGCCAGTTAAAATTTCAGAACAGGAAACGCACCTGGTCTTGCTAACTGTCCTAACTGAGCTCATAAAATTTCAAGATGATTGTTCAGAAACATCCATCATGATCCTTCATGAGCCTTGCCAAGTTGTATTTGAACCAAAGAATGTTCCTGGATATTGGCAGTTTTCTCTTATTTTAACAAGGATGATAAAATAAAGGAGAGCCTTGACAAAACACAGAGCAGTTGGAGGACAGGAAGACACACCTTTGGCCCATCAGATCCAGTCCTATGACATTTCACTCTGGGAAATCCCTGCAGATGATTTGAGAGCACTTCTCTTGTTCTGGCTGGGGGTAGCTGCAGGGAGCAGCGTGTGCCCAAAAGCCCCGGTTCTGCAGGGTGTGCTCTGTCCGTGCCCTCAGGCCAGGCTGTGACAAGACCTTGTCACGTGCTTCTCCTGACTGGGATGCTGACTGCTCTGTGGACAGTCAGAACAGGAGCAGAGGTGTGTGCTAGGGCATGTGTAGTCTGGGTCAAGGAGAAGAGAGGGCTGAGAAACAGTTTAAGGCTCTGAGAGATCTTAGCCTTGTCGAAGTGATGCAGCCCGTACCGGGCAGCAACCCATCAGTAGGTTGTTCTCAAAGAAGACTGCATGTCTCATTTCCAGCCACACGTGTTTGTGACCTGCCTATATTTGCTTTTGCGTGACTGCTGTTATTTGGCTTCAGTGATTCTCTGTCCTCGTTATTTGCTCTGTGATGGGATTCAGATGTAATGCTATCTCAGCATTCTTTGGAAAAGGCTAAACTCAATACTTTTTATCCCAGAATTAAGACTAAGTTAACTATTGTGATTGTCCTGGTAAATTCAATCCATACTTTTCACATTTAACTTTGATGTTGTTGAAAATTAGAACACCATGGGACACATTTGTTGAACACAAAGGACTACCTGATTACCCAAGGACTTGAAGTTTATGGGTGAGAAGGTCAGGGCACGTTATTTATTGCTGTACAGCCAATTACAGCCAATTATTTGGTTCTCTTATCTCATATGTGGATGTATAGTTAAACCACCTCTTATGTCTCAGCCTTTCTAATTAAGCACCTCTCACATCAAAATTCTGGGTTAGTTTTTCATTCATTTCGAAGTTAAACTACTATTTTTTTGTGCATTTAAATTAAAAAGTATTATTGGTGACATTGACTTTGTCTGGGATCTGTGTTATATATTTGAACATGTGTAATTATTTGCATATATATGTAGGCAAATATATTTTTTTATCTCCAATGGAGACAGCAATATTAGACCAAAAATATGTTGTAGAGGCTGATGGCAAATTAAGAGAGTGTGAGGGTAGTCAAAAGCAGGTAAAATTATGTGACTCACTTTTTGCATTGTGGGCTCAAGATGATTTAGCTGGTAATACTTTCAGGAGAAGAGCTATATTTTTTCAGTGTGATGCACCGATTTTAAAAAACAATGTATTTTAAATAGTGAGAAATCTTGGAAAACATGGTCTGCACAGGAGAAAGCGGGGGCAAGGGAGGAAGAGAAATCAGTGTTAGAGGTTAGTTACAGTATTTTAAGAACTGGAAAAGGTAATTGTTTTGGAAAGGTTTAGGAAATCCATTTACAGGTAGAGATGATAGAATGGGGTAGCATTTAGGAAATAAAAATGAAATGAAGAGTGAGTAGGGAGCTGAAGACATAATGTCAAGATAAGGAACAAGAATAGGACACAAAAAGTAATCTTGTGCAGGATGGGTGCTTGGAGTGGAAGCTATGCTCTGGAGGGAAGATAAGAGTGGCATTGCCTTGATTACAACCTTAAAAAGAGATTAGGACTGAGAAGCGTGAAGCGAGATTGGAATTTGGAAAAATAGGTGGAAAATGTAGAAGTAGGGTAGAGAAACAAACAACCTGTATTGGGTTGGCCTGGCCGGATTCTGGCGGCACGCGGGGAGCGGCAGGGAGGCTTCTGCAAGAAGCTGCTAGAAACTTCCTGAGTTGCCAGAGCTAATGCCAGCCGGCTCCAAAGAGAGACCTGTCGCTGGCCAAGGCTGAGCCCATCAGTAAAGTGACAGGAGAGGAACGCCTCTGTGAAAATATATTTAAGAACGGAGAAAAAGAATTGCGACACGACAGCTGGCACAGAGATGGAGGAGTGAGAATATGTGAAGACACCAAGGTCAGTGGAGAAGGAGGAGGGGAGGATGAGCTCCAGGTACCGGAGCAGAGAGTCCCTCGGGTCGTCATGAAGATCATGGTGAAGCGGGTTGTCCCCCTGCAGCCCATGGTCGGGGTGTAGATGTCCACTGTGTGGCAGAGGACCCCACACTGTGCAGGTGGATGCCTGAAGGGGGCTGCAGCCCGTGGGAAGCCTGCATCGGAGCAGGTCGCTGCCAGAACCTGTAGCCCGTGGAAGGGTGAATGACAACGATGGAGCACG